>NC_045446.1:60800549-60808979 GCF_002776525.5 Piliocolobus tephrosceles | reverse complement strand
TCCTTCCTTCCTTCCTTCCTTCCTTCCTTCCTTCCTTCCTTCCTTCCTTCCTTCCTTCCTTCCTCCCTCTCTTCCTCTCTTTCTCTCTTTCTTTCTTTCCTTTTTTCTTTCTTTCTTTCTCGGAGTTTTGCTCTTGTTGACCAGGCTGGAGTACAATGGTGCAATCTTGGCTCGCTGCAACCTCCACTTCCGAGTTCAAGCAATTCTCTTGCCTAAGCCTCCGAAGTAGCTGGGATTATAGGCACATGCCACCATGCCTGGCTAATTTTTTGTATTTTTAGTAGAGATGGAGTTTCACCACATTGGTCAGGCTGGTCTCAAACTCCTGACCCCAGGTGATCCACCGGCCTCAGCATCCCAAAGTTCTGGGATTACAGGTGCGAGCCACAGAACCCAGCCAAGCTGTGTGATTTCTAAGGCAATGAGCTGAAATGGTTTGCTATGAGATATATATGTATATGTATCTGTACATATATGTATACTTGTACATCTATAGATGTGTGTGTGTGTCAACTTATCATCAGTGCTTTGTTTTCTTCAACATACAGCTATTAACTACCTCTTTCTGTGTTTTTCTAGATCTCTTTTATATAGGTCTTGGAGATTTTCATACTCTGATCTGGATCTTTATTACAGGGGACATTATTTATTTCCCTTGATTTTATTCTTTTTTCTCTTTTTAGCTTCTGGAGCAAGATTGAATGTCTCTGACTGGTAAAGTAATTATTCTATAGCTAAAGTGGTAATGAGTTTAGACACATCTCCTGTTTCTTGTTTGTTTGTTTTATTTTTTCTCCATTTTAAAAAATGATGCCCCCTGTATTCTGAGACTGACCTGTATTTCCTTAACCAAACCTGTGGCCCGGGATGCTGAGGACCATCAGGTGTGAATTGAGCATAAAAATAAATCCCATGGCTGCTTTTGTCACCCTTGCATGCAGGTCACTCTGCCCTCAGCAGGTATGGATGATGACACCACTTACAGATTCAAAGAAAGGGCAAACTGGCACAGTGAGTCATTGGATGTTGCTGGCACAGCTATAAAGGTCCGGTGGCCCAAGTTGGGAACCTGAATTCAAGCAGTGGGACAAATGAGTGTTTGGCATGCAGCTCATCATCTTAAGAGTTACTATCTTCTTGCCCTGGTGTTTCGCCCTTCCAGTGCCCCCTGCTACAGTCCATAAAGGATGGGACTTTGTTAAGGTAGGTGAACGACTCAGGACCACATTTTTACGTGGTGACCATTGTGGGCTCTTATTTCATGTGTGTGTGTATGTGTGACTGCGTGGTATAATGGTAAATACATACATTAATATTACATATGAAAACATTTTATTCAATCTGTGTGTTCATTTTTCTCTTCTAATTTTAAGAAAAAAAATAATTTTTGTAGCCCCTAAAAGTGTTTTTGGGCCCTAGTCACTGTGCCTTCTGTGCCTAATACAGCCCCATTGCTCATCTCTCACTCTCTTAGTCTTCTATATGGCATAGTGAACACTCCAGTTTATAGGTCTCTGAGCCTGCTAAGTAGTGAGAGATCGGGGAAATAATTCAAATGAATTAATGTGACCTTCACATTGACTGAGTAATCTCTCAGTGGGTCTACCAGACACTTTCAATTTCTAAAATAATTATGAATTTGTTCCAAACCTTTAAAGCATCCAAAATACCTAAAAAATATTATGACCGGTTGCAGTCATGTATTTTGTAATTGTATAGGAACCTAGTCAAATTTCCCGCTAATGTTTAGCCCAGAACAATACAATAAGTCATTCGCTTCTTAGTGCCCAGCTCAGCTCATAATAAAACAAAGACATAAAAATGCAGTCATATAATTTAGAAAAAAAAAAAAAAAAAACAGTCAATAGGTTTACATCAAGTACTCATAAGAACTGTGGAATAGATCAAGCTGTACCAGGTAGGAGCATTGCCCTTAAAGTATTTTGAGTACAACTAGGGTTCAAATATAGACAGAGAAAGCCTAATTACAATACAATGTGCTTTTTTTGTTTTTAGAAGTTTACATTTAATACACCAGACTGGCAGAAAAATCAGTGGAGACAAGGAATAGGTAAACAATGGGCTCTTCAAAAGTAGCTAAATGAAATGGAAGTAAATGCTAATGAAATGGGGAATGCAGAACCAGTCAAATTTTATGTCCTGGAGTGATTGATTCTGTCCTGATTAAGAAAACCTCCATCAGTCAGAAAGACCAGAGGCCATCTTCCCTGGGCAATTCCCAGGTAATACCTTCATGTGGTTTGTACTTGGGTTTCTCCATCCTACAACTTGGAAGCTTTTTCTTTTTTAAAAAATGTTACAGCTCATCCAGGTTATTTTTATTCTGTCACCTGTCCTTAGTATCATTTCACTGCGGCATAAAGAATCAGGGATGGCTGCCATCATCTCACTGAGAACAGGAGACTTAGGAAGGCCAGACTAAGTACCACCCATCTGAGACCCTCAAAGAAGGATATGCCCAGGGTAATTAATATATAGATCTTCTCTATTGACTCTTAGTACTCATCCTTCTTGATCTGATTCAGGACTATTTCCATCAATTTTTCCTGACCAAGAAGGAGTCGCCACTCCTTACCCAGGAGACACAAATACAGCTCCTGCAACAATTCCATCGGAATGGGACAGCCCGACTTGATATGCAAATGCATGCCCTGCTGCACCAGCCCCACTGTGGGGTGCCTGATGGGTCCAACACCTCCATCTCACTAGGAAGATGCAAGTGGAATAAGTACACTCTAACTTACAGGTGCTTGTTATTAAGGTCTAGAGGATAATGTGGAGGGTGATGACCTCAAAGGGCTTTCTACCGAGTCTCTCCTGGAGGCACCTCTATTGTCTTCTGCTTTCACTGGCAGCCCACTCAAAGCCCAAAATCTCCCTCAGAGAAGACAATACTACCAGATCCTTTTCTAACTTCCTCTAACCATCTCTTTAGAAAGTAGAGAGCGTAACCACTATCCTTTCCCTTTGTTAAATCTTTCCTTTTTAATTTTAATGTGTGAGTGTGTGGATGGTTCTAAGGCACAATTTTGAAAAATTAATTTCTGCCTAGGTTACTCTTTCTTTTGGGGATTCTAAATATATTTGAGATATCTAAAGCAAACAGTACTAAATAATGTAGAATGCTATACATTTTAATCTATGTAGAATACTGTATATTTAGTTTAATTTAGTTCAAATTGTTTTATTTACTTATTTTTTGCAACCACCAGATAGGGCTGTTGTTCTTAGACTTTAGCTGACCTAAGAATAATGTGGGATATTGTTAAAATTCTTAGAAATCTATATTTGCATGTTTAATTCCTTAAGTTTCTGATTTAGTTAGTCTGAAATTAGCTCAACTTTATAAATGACCAAAATGAATCCTAAAACTATTAAACGATTCTCCCTAAAGTAGAATTATTCATGTTTAGAGCTAGGATAATTCCCATACCTCTGAACTTTTTCATTTAGAGATTACTTTCCTCAGGATTATCAATTACCCACATGATATGAAGCCATCCACAGTGAAAGATATTATATATAATGCAGTTTCCATCTGGAGCAATGTGACCCCTTTGATATTCCAGCAAGCGCAGAATGAAGATGCAGACATCAAGATTTCCTTCTGGCAGTGGGGTAAGAAATTGACATGGGAAGAAGGATATGTATATGCCCTGTGTAAAGGACAAAGGGTTTCCATCCTTAAACAAAAACCCAGCTCCTCTATTAAAGTTTCTGAGAAAAAAAAGTCTGAAAAAACCCTAATGCAAAGCAAATCCTGTAACACAGGGAAGACACTTTTAATAAAATAAAGCAATAAAAAAAGAAGTGGTGTTGGCTTCAGTGTGAATATGGTGGGGGTATTGCACATTTTCCTTCCAAAAATGATGATGCATAGCTCCCAAATATATTGAAATGCTATTCAAAGTTGATCCAACCTACTTATAAAAACTTTCAGAGTTTAATTTCTCTTTCCCTTTTCCCCTACCATTTTTGAAAAGAGGTTATCATTGTTATTATTGTCTAACTTATAAGCTTTACTCAGTGTCTGCCATCTGTCTTTCTTTTTATCCTAGATAAGAGAGCAGGAAGATTTTTGGCCCCACCTTATTTCTCTGCACAGATAATGCCTTAGCCCTTTCACATCCCCAGTGGTAGACTGTTGCACAGTATCCTAAGTCTCTGAGGTTTACTTAAGACTATTCTGGACCTTGTTTCTCCCTCCACCCTCATCGTGATCATAGCTTCTGTCGTCCACAGCCCATGAAGATGGCTGGCCCTTTGATGGGCCAGGTGGTATCCTAGGTCACGCCTTTTTACCAAATTCTGGAAATCCTGGAGTTATCCATTTTGACAAGAATGAACGTTGGTCAACTTCAAACACTGGTAAATGCCTTGTTTGGTGGGAGTGCTAGAACTCTCTGGGAACCTGGGTTTCAGTGTTGATGGTCTCCATTTAGGGATCCAGAGTGGTCAGGGTGAGGTGGAAGATTTGGCTGAGGAATCAGTTTTTCTTTATAAGTGAGGAGTTGTGGGATCATTTCTGAACAGAGAAGATCCCATAATAAACACATTGTCAGATTGTGGGGTTTTTTTCTCCTTATTTCTTTGCTTCTATTTATCAGTCCCTCAATTATTTCCATGTGTCTTTTTTGCTTCAAGTTTACCTGTCCAAATATCTTGCCCTTCTGTTTTCTACTTACCTTCTTTCCCTCCTTGCCTACCTTTTCCTTTACTCTCTAACATTAGCCCTTTCCTCTTGTTCTGTCCTCTCCTTTTTCTTTGTTCTTTTTCACACACTTTCTGCATTCACTATGCATAGTTAATTTTATATTTTTTTCTACAATTTTTCAGGATATAATCTGTTCCTGGTTGCAACTCATGAGATTGGGCATTCTTTGGGCCTGCAGCACTCTGGGAATCAGAGCTCCATAATGTACCCCACTTACTGGTATCATGACCCTGGAACCTTCCAGCTCAGTGCCGATGATATCCGAAGGATCCAGCATTTGTATGGTCTGTGCTGTTCAAGGAAGAGAAGGGAGATCTGGGCAGGAAAATTCCACCTGAAATTTACTGTTTTGTTTTGTTTTTTCTGTTTCCATAGGAGAAAAATGTTCATCTGACATGCCTTAATGCTGGCACAGAGGACTTATTCAACCTGTCCTTTCAGGGAATTTATTGGAGGACCAAAATCTCAAAGCACTACAGCAGCCTTGGCGACTGCTAGGATGAAGCCCTAAAGAATGCAACCCAGTCAGGTTAGCTGAACCAACATTCAAAACACTACTGAGTCACAATAAAGATTGTTTTAAAGAATAACATTTTGTCCTCACAATTTGATACATCTCAGCATTTGCTATGTTCAACCACTGTGATCAGAGCAAGAAAGAAGTATATACAACAGTGGAGAACTCTGGCAGAGATGGCCATGGGACTGCAAGAAAAGAAAGCATAAGGTTAGGAATAGACCTTTGCCTTTTACTACACAGGTAGAGTTTAAGGAATGTTATTTTCTATGCTGTATTTAATATGCCAGTTATTGAGACCAGTTGGTTTAGTGGCTTATCTAGTTACTAGCTATGAAACTTTGGTTAAATCACTTAACCAAAGTTAAGTTCAGGGCAGCTGAATCAACACTTAATTCCTAACAAGTCTTTTGCATCTCAAACTCTCCCTTTGTATTTGTTCTGGAGAACCTAACCTCTGAAGTTAACTGAAAAACCAATGAAACTGTCAATCTACTGTGACACTAGTAGTATAAAGGAGAAAATGCATATCAAAACAACATGAGTAACAAGAAAAGCAGATACCGTGCGACTACTGCAGACATTGAAAAATTTTAAAGATACTTAGTGAATAACTTTTAACCAATAAATATCAAAACGTATATTCAAACTACATATTCCTAGATAAATAAAATTTACAAAAATTGGTAAAAGAATAAATAGAAGATCTAAAGGGTCCTATAAATGTTGGATAATATAGTCCTTAATTACATCTCTCCACAACTAGTTTTAAAACTGACAAAGAGAAAAACTGAATTGTCTGTAAGGGTTAACTAGAAAACCCATAATTAAAACTACCCTGGGAAGGCCATTTAATTAAAAAAAAAATATCAGCATATGCAAAATCTTCCTGGGGAGAAGAGAATAATATTTCTTCAGGTATTTTAGAGCTTTGTGTAATCTCATAGCAAAACATAATAAAGACATTGCAGTAAGGAACATTTCAGGCCTTGCTTACTGATGAACATTGATGTCAAAATCCTGAATGAAATATTTTCAAACCAAATCTGGCAATAAAGAAAGAAAAGAAAGTGGCATTCCAAACTTGAGTTTATTCCAGAAAGACAACATTGATATTTGAAAATAAATCAATATAATTAATCTCGGCCGGGCGCGGTGGCTCAAGCCTGTAATCCCAGCACTTTGGGAGGCCGAGACGGGCGGATCACGAGGTCAGGAGATCGAGACTATCCTGGCTAATACGGTGAAACCCCGTCTCTAATAGAAAATACAAAAAAACTAGCCGGGCGACGAGGCGGGCGCCTGTAGTCCCAGCTACTCGGGAGGCTGAGACAGGAGAATGGCGTGAACCCGGGAGACGGAGCTTGCAGTGAGCTGAGATCTGGCCACTGCACTCCAGCCTGGGCAGCAGAGCAAGACTCCGTCTCAAAAAAAAAAAAAAATATATATATATATATATATATAATTAATCTCATTAACATGATATTAAAGAAAAATAATATGTATCATAAAAGCATGAATTTCAATAAACCCAAAATAATTTTATGAAATTCAGCATCCATTTTTGACAAAATCTCTTATCACATGAAAAATAGAAGATGACCACATTCTCTGATAAAAGCAGGTACAAAAAATCTTAGCAAACATACTTAATGATGAAATGTTAATAACCATACCTGTGATATCTGCAAAAAGAAAAGTAAACAATTTTTATCCCTTCTCCCCAAAATGCACTGGAGATCTTATCCAATGCAACAAAGCGATAAATATAGAGAAAGATAATGAAGATTTTAAATAAGAGAGAAAGAAGCTGACATTACTTGTGGAGGTGTGATTTGGTGCAAAACAAGAACTTAGAGACTACAGGTCACTTATTAAAAATAAAAAATAAGTTCAGCAGTTCTTCTGAAAAAAGACAAATTAACTTTATTTTTACATAACAGTCCCAAAGATTTAGAAAAAAAATCATGCTATTTACATTAGCACAATTGAATGCCAAATATGTGAGAATAAACCTAGAGTAAAATATGTAATCTCCAAACGGAGAAGTATAAGATAATATTGAGAAAAAATAAAGACCTTAATTAATAGAAGTTCCTGTTCTTGGATTAGTTGTCTTATATTCTAAACATGTAAATTCTCCCCAGATTGATCTATAGATTCAACACATTCTCAATAATAGTCTCAATATATATCTTGGTAGAAATGGATAATCTGTTTCTAAAATTTATAAATAAATGCAAAGAGGTAGGATAGCCAATATACAAAGAAAAAAAAATGTGTTGGGAGATCATTCTTCATACCAAGCACTGAGGAAGTAGCAATGAACTAGATAGTAGCTTTTGCCTTTAAAGTGCTTAGTATGCCTCCTTGAACCCTGTTGTTTAATAAATGCTTATTAAGCACATGACTAATGAACAACTCTGTTCAGTGAAATGTGGTAAACCTCTTATAATGGAAAGACTTATTATTGCACTTCATCATCATTGTTCTGTACAATGCCCCTAATTAAAGCTGAAATTTCAGTATTCCTCTGGATCACAGTAATTATCATAAATTTACTTTCTTATACTCATTTGAGAAAACTATTAAATTTGAAAGAAAGAACTAAGAATAGTGGATGAAAACAGGGATGCTTTTCTACTATTTTCAGTTTATGATCATATGCTCTTGCCATACCTGTGGTTAAGGGCTTTCTATGGCCATTTCATCTCTGGGGATCCAACAGACTCTGATACCAATCCCTAATTTTCTTTGCCAGGAGAAACCAGGAGTATTTATAGAGATGGTGGAAGCATTCAAGCCTCACTACTCACAGATTGAAAGGTTTTCAAAACCTGAGGTTCATAGAGAATCAAAATGGTAGCATCTTTAATCAGTACAGGTTTGACTTTCAGGTAGAAATGGAAACTTTTCTCAAGTGAGAGATAAGCCAATAAGAGCAACAACTTAAACCATAGAAACACAAACAGAAATTAGAAGAAAGAAACAGCCAATCAAAGGGACTGGAAAAAATAGAGGATTACATGCTGAAAAGACACAAATTTAGATAAAAACAAAATAGAAAAAAATGGAAGCGGGAAGGAGACTAGAAAAGATAGTAAAGATATTTCGACACATAAAATGAGACAAAGAGAGAGAAAGCCACAGACGTAGGAACAGAAAGAAAATATAACTT
>NC_045446.1:60718050-60800449 GCF_002776525.5 Piliocolobus tephrosceles | reverse complement strand
TTTTTTTTTTTTTTTTTTTTTTTTTTTTTTTTTTTTTGAGACGGAGTTTCGCTCTGTCGCCCAGGCTGGAGTGCAGTGGCCGGATCTCAGCTCACTGCAAGCTCCGCCTCCCGGGTTTACGCCATTCTCCTGCCTCAGCCTCCTGAGTAGCTGGGACTACAGGGGCCCGCCACCTTGCCCAGCTATTTTTTTGTATTTTTTAGTAGAGACGGGATTTCACCTGATTAGCCAGGATGGTCTCCATCTCTTGACCTCGTGATCCGCCCGTCTCAGCCTCCCAAAGTGCTGGGATTACAGGCTTGAGCCACCGCGCCCAGCCAAGAAACGGGCTATTGATTGCAAATTAACTAGGCATATTGATTCAATTGTGTTACGTTTAAATTTCAGGTAAGTGTTAATTTTTAAATTATAAATATTAGTTGGTAGATTTTAGCGTAGTTTGTATGTGGATATAGTTTGCTAAAGAGAGTAAAATTATGAGAAAAATGATGTACCATTTATGCAAAAGGAAAAAGAATTAGTGCCATCTGTGAAAAAAATTAAATTTATTACAATATTATAATGTTTTGTTCCAATTATTTTCAGTGATTTTAAGATAAGCGGTAAGCTGATTAGCAGAGAATAGGTTTTGAGAACTGCAGCTAGGATACTAGAGAGGCTGTAAAAAAAAAATGGTTTTATCCTCAGTAGTTCACCCTTAATTACCTGGAATAGGTGAATGTGTGACATAAGCTGATTCATGCCTCTGCCCTTTGAAACAGTCTTGCTGTTACTTCCAGTTCTTTTCTATTATTTCTCTTTCAACCTCAGTGTGATTAAATTGTACTAAAATCAACAAGAACCACAAAGAATCATTGTCAATGACCTAGAAATAGAGCCAAAAGAAAATGAATAGAGAAGGGATTTTAAAAAGTGAAAGACATGACAGATGTGGCAGTGAGAGAATAAAGGGAAAGTACACACAGAAATAGAGCCTGGAAAGGGGTTTTGGGGGCCCGGGTAGTGGAGGAAATGTGGAAAAGTAGCTCAAAGAGTACAAACTTGAAGTTACACAAGAAGAATAAATCTAGAGATCTAATATACAGCATGACCACAGTTCATAATATTGTAGAATGGGAACTCTTTTCCGGTGAGGGATAAATCGATGAGATAAAGCAGTGAGTTAATAATATTGTAGAAATGGGAACTCTTTTTAAGTGAGGGATACACCAATATGAGCAAGAACTAAAACCATAGAAACTGTATACTGAGAATTTGCCAAGAGAGTAGAGCTTAGGTGCTCTTACCATACACATGCACGTGTGTGCAGGCACACACACATGCACACAGTAATGATCATTTCACTATGTATGTGTCTGTGTGTGTATATATATGTATATCAAGTCATCATTCTGTACACCTTAAACATACACAGTTAAAAATTAATAGGGAGTACAAACAGAAATATTCCTGCCTGTCCTAACTTCAAATCTGTTGGCCAGTCTACAACTGAAGTTTTCTAAACGTTGAAATCTGCACATAGGGCACTTGCACATAAAGCAGGGAGAAAGACAATTCTAAAGAGTGGTGATCCACTTTGTTCTTTGCATCCTATGTGATTTATTTCAGGGTTGAAAGAATTAAAGGAGAAAACATGGAATATTTTCCTGGCATGGGGTAAAAATAAACTACTTCACTGTGTCCACAGTTTTCTCTTTTCTTTTCTTTTCTTTCTTTTCTCTTTCTCTCCTTTCTCTCTCTTTCTCTCCTTCTCTCTTTCTTTTCTTTTCCTTTCTTTCTTTCTTTCTTTCTTTCTTTCTTTCTTTCTTTCTTTCTTTCTTTCTTTCTTTCTTTCTTCTTTCTCTCCTATCTCTCACTCTCTCTGTGTGTGTGTTCTATATATTTCAATGTTAATACCTATATCATTTTTATGAACTCAATTCTACAATAGGAGGTCAAAACAATTTTCCGAGTAAGCAGGAAGAAAAAATAAAGTCACCTAGTGATATGAAGGATGGGAGAGAAAAATTTTGCTTAGGGGTAAAGTGTCATGCATCCATGTGAAGAGACCACCAGACAGGCTTTGTGTGAGCAATAAAGCTTTTTAATCACCTGGGTGCAGGTGGGCTGAGTCCAAAAAGAGAGTCAGCGAAGGGAGATAAGGGTGGGCCCATTTTATAGGATTTGGGTAGGTAAAGGAAAATTCCAGTCAAAGGGGGGTTGTTCTCTGGCGGGCAGGAGTGGGGGGTCACAAGGTGCTCAGTGGGGGAACTTTTTGAGCCAGGATGAGCCAGGAAAAGGAATTTCACAAGATAATGTCATCGCTTAAGGCAAGGACCGGCCATTTTCACTTCTTTTGTGATTCTTCAGTTACTTCAGGCCATCTGGGCGTATATGTGCAAGTCACATGCAAGTCACAGGGCATGTGATGGCCTGGTTTGGCCTCAGAGGCCTGACATAAAGAAAAATAAATGCTCTAAACACATACTCTACTGAGTGCAAATAATTTGATGGGTAGCTGACTGCTTTATTTAAGACAAGGGTCTCAAATGAAAGCTTCATTCAGATTGCCTAGGCTGCAGAAGAGTACCATGGTAGGTTCTGACTCATAGAAGGTGGAGGATTCCTGGACTTCGGTAAAAGTAGAGAAAGAGACAAATCCTTCTTTTTACATGGAGAAGATGGCTTTGTGCTTTCTTTTGTTCCTCAGATATAGATTCTAAGTCAAGTCCTCTTTGGAGTTCTAGGTTGTGCCATCTAAGAACTTTCAGTCTTCACGGTATGAAATTGAGATAAGAATCAGTCAAGAGATTTTTCAAATAAAGCTTTTTATTAAATATAATGGAGCTAATGAAAAGAAACAGCTAACTAACTGGAGCCTTGTGATATGAGTTTGAGACCACATTTGGAAATATTTTTACTTTAGAATGAGGCGAAGTCTTATCTTAATCTTTCCAAAGATCAGAGATTAAAAGTCCAGAAGGAGGGTTGAGGAAATTGCTGAGATGTTGCTACAGAGAGGTGTTGCTGAAGTCTATAAGGCCCAGACTCTAAGGGACAACGTAAGTAAATAATTTTCTCAGGGACAGTTAATGAAACTAGACAGGGTTAAAATAAAGAACTAGCTAACAGAAGGGGCAGAGAATCTCATAATGCTCAGCTATTGTCCCCAGTGCCATCAACACAGTATGATATAGCAAGGGTAACATTGGTATCCAGCACAGGCGGGGAGCCTATTACAATAAAAATTGCCAAAGGAAAGTAAAGCCAGATGTTAGCATCATATTTTGAAACACTCAGAAAGAGCTTGATTGCTTCACTGATAGTGAATATTTAAGGCCTAAATTCTGGATTGCCATGATTTCACAGAAGTAGGTGCAAGTGGGTCAGAAAATTAAGAACCACTTAATATTTGGATTGACGATTCTTTTAAAAATGGTATTAAAAGTATCATTTGGAAAGAGAAATCAATCAATTAAAAAACAATGAATAGAAATAAAGTGGAAAATACCTCTTTAAAACGTGTAATAGATAACTGTTAAATGCACTGTTCTTATTTTGTGGAAGAGCAGAAAGGGAAAAGTCTTTAATGGACTTTTATAGTTACATTGTGATGTGATGGCCTAAAGATTTATTTTCAAACTATTTAAGCTCTTATTTCACACACACACACACACACTCACACATATATATAGTTATTTTTACCATGAATTTGTTAAAAATCAGGAATAGTTGCTATACTAAACAGCTCAAAACTATGTTGGTTAAATAGCAGCTCAATAAAGCATGCTGGGATTATGGATTCTGTTTCTTATGTTCATGCTCTCTTTTCATATATGGGGTATTTATCTTGTATTATTAAAATATTAAGTATTTAAAATGTTTAAATATTATAAGTCTTTAAATAAAAATATATCTGAATAGAAATTATGTTGAGCCCATGGGATCAATTCAATTGTCATGACTGAAAAGATAGCCTAGAAGCAATAACTGATTAACTCAAGAACATTGGCCAGAAGCTCACACAAATCCATCGACATTCACTCTGACTTTTCTCTATTTTAATCTTTATAATAATTAGTAAAGTTTTTTTCTCTGTTCTCACGTTGTTTAAATTCTTTAGTGTCTTCGATGCAAATCCAACAAATTTCTTGCCAAAGATGACTATATTTGTGTAGTCCACATTTTTGTTCCAGAATTTGGTGCTCCTTAGTAATAGGAAATATTTTTTACATGGGGCCAACAAGAGATACCACCTTTCTTCCTCTGTGAGGTTAGAGGAAAGACATATTTTTGTCCTGATTCCATTGTTTGTACTCAAAAGAGATAACTTTGAGGGATCAGGAAGAAAAACATGAACCATTCCTCACTATTTGCTGAGTTACTCAAGATCACTATGATAGACTGGAATAACAGTGATGCTATGGAGCCCATATTTATCTTGAGGGGTTTTTCTGGACTGGAGTATGCTCATTCTTGGCTCTCCATCCTCTTCTGTCTTGCATATTTGGTAGCATTTATGGGTAATGTTACCATCCTCTCTGTCATTTGGACAGGATCCTCACTCCATCAGCCCATGTATTACTTTATTTCCATCTTGGCAGGGAATGACCTGGGGATGTCCCTGTCTACACTTATCACCATGCTTACTGTGTTATGATTGGATTCTCCAGAGATTCAGGCAGGTGCTTGCTATGCTCAGCTGTTCTTCATCCACACTTTCACATTCCTGGAGTCCTCAGTGTTGCTGGCCATGGACTTTGACCGTTTTGTTGCTATCTGCCATCCACTGCATTACCCCACCATCCTCACCAAGAGTAATTGGCAAAATTGGTTTGGCCTGTCTGCTGTGAAGCTTGGGAGTTGTACTTCCCACACCTTTGCTACTGAGACACTATCAATACTGCCATGGCAATGCCCTCTCTCATGCGTTCTGTTTGCACCAGGATGTTTTGAGATTATCCTGTACAGATGCCAGGATCAATAGCATTTATGGGCTTTGTGTAGTCATTGCCACACTAAGTGTGGATTCAGTCTTCATACTTCTTTCTTATGTTCTGATTCTTGATACTGTGCTGGGTATTGCATCTCGGGAAGAGCAGCTAAAGGCACTCAACACATGTGTATCCCATATCTGTGTGGTGCTCATCTTCTTTGTGCCAGTTATTGGGGTGTCAATGGTCCATCGCTTTGGGAAGCATCCGTCTCCCATAGTCCACGTCCTCATGGCAGACATTTACCTTCTTCTTCCACCAGTCCTTAACCCTATTGTCTATAGTGTCAGAACAAAGCAGATTCATTTAGGAATTCTCTGCAAATTTGTCCTAAGGAGGAGGTTTTAAGTAACCTCTATCCTCCAACTTTTTCACTGAAAATCTCATGGAAGCTATTTTAGTATATGAAAAGTAAAATATCTGGGCATTGCTCCTCTGACTAATATCCTAATTCTTTTACTTCTTATACATGTAATTTCAGTTAATCTTTAACCAATTTGAAACTCAGGATTTTTTTGGACAAATTGTGACAACCATGGCCTCATGTTGTCCCCAGATCATTACAAGACATAATAGAAAATGTATGTGCTAAGTCAAGTTTTTTGAAAACTATACAAAATTATTAATGTTATTAAGTTGTGATTGTTGTTAATGATAATAATAGCGTATCTTTTCTTCCTAAATATAACTGTGTTTATATTGTTTCTCATATTAATTATCTAAAACTCAGAAATCAATCTCTATCTCTTTTACTAATACTGTTGTCCATATTTTGTTTCTCATGCTACAATATCATAACTGCTTATAAAAAAATTTGAGTTCTTAGGGCAAGTTTGGAACTTGAGTTCCTGACAATATTTTGAACTGCTGTTGTGGCTGTTTGCTATGTACAAGTTCTAATCTCATCACTTAGTGATGTGTCCTTTCTCTCATTGCTATTCTAGATCTATCAGCTTCCTCAATTTGCCAGCAAATACTGAGTTAGATACATGGGAGTGTTACCAAATATAGCTTCAGTCGCTTGCCACTTGCAAAATCAAATAACAAGAATGAAGATGGTAAGAAGAAAGTTACTATTCCAGAGCTTAGTGATGAGTCAGGGCCAGATTTGACACTTCAGCATTCTGGGCAGAAAGCAGGGTTTTAATAAGATAAATTTTGGTATTCCAGCCATGCAGAAGGCACATAGACTTGTGGGGTCTATACGGCTTGCTCATGAATGTTTATCTTGAGTTGTCCGGTGGGTCATCCAGTGGTCTGGCCAGTCGGGGAGAATTTGGTAGGGTGCTTGGTTTGTTTTAAGACTTGGTCTATGGAATTTCTTTTTCTTTCCTTTTTTTTCTTTTGAGACTGAGTCTTGCTCTGTCACCCAGGTGGGAGTTCAATGGCACAATCTCTGCTCACTGTAACCTTTGCCTCCTGGGTTCAGCAATTCTGCTGCCCCAGCCTCCCGAGTAGCTGGGATTACAGGCGTGTGCCACCATCCCCGGCCAATTTTTATATTTTTAGTAGAGGCGGGGTTTCACCATGTTGGCCAGGCTGGACTCGAACTCCTGACCTCAGGTGATCCGCCCACCTCGGCCTCCCAAAGTGCTGGGATTACAGGTGTGAGCCCCCTCAACTGGCTGGCCTATGGAACTTCTAAGCAAACATAGAGTAATATAAGGAAGTTGTGCTTGCAGGTGGTTTGCCCAGTGGAAAAAAAGGAATGTAAAAGTTGTAATTGCATTCCTAAAGAGCAAAGTAAGAGATGAGGAAAAAGGGGAAAAAATTGTAAAATATATATATATATTTTTTAAGAAAATGGGGTACTCAGTTACAGGAATTGCCTGACAGTACATGTCTAAACATCTGGGCAATTGTGTTGACTCTATTTAATAGTATGGGACAGGATTTTATGTCTTAATTTGTGAATGGGTTGAGAGCTGTGCACAATCTCAATCCTCATCTTTTAATAGTACTTTTACCCCTTGTTCTACATGCCTGTGTGGATCTGTATTGTGTTTTTACCAATTTATTTTTGATAACCCATTACTTTTTCTTTCTTTTTTGCTAGAAAGAACTATACATATGTTTTTATGGGTGATATTTTGTTATTTCATATAAATTCACTTTATTTTCAGCTGTATTGCAGACTTTTTGAATATGGGGCCATGTCTATTACCTTATCACAGCACTATACAGCTGGTCTTCCCTAGCAATCATGAGAACTCATTAAATAGTTGAAATAACTATTATAGTTATTACTGTTAGTACTGTGGATATATAAACAGCCAACTGCATAATGCTAATGTTAAATAATGAATGTTTAATAGTGAAGATACATAGATAAAAGATTAGTAAAATTAAGTGTAACCAATGATATTATTGGAACAGGTACATTTTATAATATTGATATATTAGTAAGTGGTCAATTAAAAATACAAAAAAATTAGCCAGGTGTGGTGGCAGGCACCTGTAGTCCCAGCTTCTAGGGAGGCTGAGGCAGGAGAATGGCATGAACTTGGGAGGCGGCGGAGCTTGCAGTTAGCGGAGATCGCGCCACTGCACTCCAGCCTGGGCGACAGAGCGAGACTCCGTCTCAAAAAATAAATAAATATATAAAAATAAGTGGTCAATTTTACTTGAGGATGTAGGAATCAAGAATTAGAGTAGTTAACACTTTCACTGTGCATTGTGGGTCCAATTCATTCTTGAGCAGTTGAACACAGTTGGAAATAAAGCGGTGTGCTGAAGCTGGCACGAAAGAGACAATTGTGTGTATCTTGTTCTGTTTTTGTGCTCTGTAATGTCATGTAGGTAATTTGAAATTGGTTATGATGGAAATATTTAAACCACAGAAATTGGTAAACATTATATATCAGGGCTTTAAAAATTTTTCTTAGAGAGGAGGTGGTTAAACACCAACACATCACTGGGAAGGTATTCTAGAAAGAGAAGGTAACATGAAGAAAGCAAAGAGGTTGGAAAGAGTATGCGTTAGTAGTATTCTTCAGTCTGACTTAAAACTTACCCAAAGCATTTTGCATTTCCTCCCACAAAGAAAAGGGCTCTGACATGGGCTATGATGGGCAAAGATATATAGTTTCAGCCCCATTTCAATGAAAGACTTGTAGCCCCAGCTGCTAGCAGTGAGTCCAGTGGAAAGCCCTCAATTTTTTTTTCACTTTTTCAGGAATTGCCTCAGCTGGAGAAATGAGCCTTGCTTGAGGTCATCCACTGACCCATTCAATGACTAAGGTAGAAAGTTGGAAAGGTCTGGCCCCTTCAGCCCAGGGAAGAAAATATTCACTGCTTTCAGGCCTGATTTACAGCTCAACTTTTCCTTCTGCCCAGTCCTACCCACTTTCATTCCTTTTTATTTTTAAGATGATTATCCCAGGATTCTCTTATTAAACAAACTGCACACTAAATTTTACCTCAAAGTCTGCTTCCCAGAGAACCCTGAAATGATAAGTTCTCAGAAAACCTGTGACATATAGGTGTTAGGGTTGGCTAATATCCAAGTCTCATGACTTCAAATATATTACTGGTAGAAGGTATTCAAGTTACCAGTGGCAAATCCGTATGGGTCTGTAGCAACCTCAATTCTTGCCTCCTCAGAAGAAAGAAATGGACTGAGGGGCATAAGGCAGAGAGATAAATCAAGGCAAGTTTTGAGCAGGAGTGGAAGTTTATTTAAAAATACTTTAGAAGAGGAAAAAAAAAAGTGGAAGAGACCCAAGTGGGTAAACTGAAGGATAAGTGCTGTGTTTAACCTCAATCCTAGGAGTTTACAGGCTGGCCCCTTTTCCGTGATCCTTCCCTTGGAGTGGGCTGCCCACATGCACAGTGCCCTCCTCACCCTTAGAAAGTGAGCATGCCCAGTGTGTTTAGGAAGTTGTACGCATGCCCATCCGAGGCTTTCTTCCCTTTCTCGGTAGTGTGCCCTCAGAAGGTCATACTCCTTCATTTTGTCTCTTAATGCACATGTCTGGAAAGTTGCTTCCTTTTGGCATCTGCATTCTATTAGCAGTTTAGTGCAACAGGTGTGGACCATCAGGAAATGGCCTCTCCCTGGTGCAAGCTGCCAATTTATCACTTTTAGAGAGGCAATGTGATAATTGCCCAACCATTGCCTAACATTCGTAGTGGGTGTGGTAGAGCCCTCTCCTGCCCAACTCCTGCCTGTCTAACTACCTATAATATAAGAAAGATAAAATAAAATTCTCAAGGATGCCTTTTTTTTGCAGGCAGATGAAATAGGGTAAGAATTCAAGAGCAAATAGCCATGTTTTTAAATCTCTTAAGTTTCAAGCAGAAGACCAAACACAGTGTATAAGCCCGGAGAACTAAAAATAACCCTGTAACTCAAGTTGACATTGTGAGATGTATGTATACAACAATCTTCTACAACCTATGTACTTTTTTTTTTTTTTTTTTTTTTTTGAGACAGAGTCTTGCTCTGTCGCCCAGACTGGAGTGCAGTGGTACGATCTTAGCTCACTGCAAGCTCCACCTCCTGAGTTCACACCACTCTCCTGCCTCAGCCTCCCAAGTAGCTGGGACTGCAGGCACCTGCCACCACACCCAGCTAATTTTTTTTTGTATTTTTGGTAGACACGGGGTTTCACCATGTTAGCCAGGATGATCTCGATCTCCTGACCTCATGATCCGCGCACCTCGGCCTCCCAAAGTGCTGGGATTAGAGGCGACAGCCACCGTGCCCGGCCTGTACTTTGTTAATAGTATGTCTGATGACTAGAAATGTTCTTAATTTTAATTAAATCCAATGTATAAATTTGATTTATGTTTAGTGCTTTTTATATATTTTAAGGAGATATTTGCCTATTCTGTCACTCACGATCCAGTCGGAAGACATAAATCACACAGTAATTTGAATAGGGTTTGTAAGTGCAAATACTAATTTTGTAAGGAAATCAACTTTAAAGAAGGTAAAGACAATTTTGAGTAATACCCTGGAGCTAAGGGAGAATATTGAAAGAAAAAACAAACTTGGAAAATGGGGAAGGTACTCCCAAGCCTGAGGTAGAAACTTCATTTGAAAATGAATAGTCTTAGCATACTGGATGCCAGAAAAGGTCATTACATTTCATGTGTCAAGAAAGACACCTCTGTGAGGTATAGGTGAACCAAGGCTGATAGACTAAGATTCCTTTTCAGGACTGAGTAGAAGGAAGCATCAGGTTGGCTGAGGCTTGTAGGGAGGAAACTATAGCTGGCATTGGCAAGCAAATGATAATCCCTCTTTGAAGTACGGGTGGGCAGCAAATCAGTTTGGACTGACAAGCTGGAAATACTGTTTCAGGGTCCAAATAGGTTACATCTGGGAAGCCAGCCCCTAGGGTAACTGCAAGATTCAGTGAGTCTAGTCATATGGGTATTGTTGGAATTTGATAGGGTGAGTATTACTAAATATTTCTCATACATGCCTCTGGTTTTTGCACTGTAGAAGTGACAATAATCAGAGAAGTACGCAAGAATTTCTCCTACAAGCGTCCCTGCAGCACCCTCTGCTGGCCGAGTTTAACATCATGCATCTGTGAAGGAAAAATTGTCCATCGAGCCCAGTTCCATTGTTGCCGAGTAAGCAATGAAGTCTATATTTGAAACTGGGACAATAAATAAACAACTGACACATTTACTGATATTATAAATGATATTCTTCTGTGTAATTTTTGAAAGTTGTAAGGCTTTCCTTTTGATATTTCTAAATACAACACATGTAAAAATTTTTTTTATGAATGATGAGGTAAGGTCAAGGTATATTTTTTTGATACGGATACATAGTTCAATCAGAACTGTGTAAAAGAAAATAAAAATTGAAGGACCTCCCCAAACTTGTGCAGAAGTGAAGACTAAGTCCTGAAGCTGAATCATTGCAACACTCTCTTCCACATGAATAACTGCTACTAACATTGTATATCAGCCAGATTGGAAAGGTAAATGGCCTCAGGCATCTGGGAAGGGCTACCCACAGATCATTCATAAGTAAATTCTTTGCTTGCCTCCCATAAACAATGACGGGCTAATTGTAACTTTAGGTCCACAATCTAGGTCTAGCTCCTAAAACTCCACACCGATTATGTTGCTTACAAGTTTATCTTCCCAGGTGCAGAAAAAAGTCAGGATTCATTTTCTTCACCTACCCAGAGACAGACTACATAATTGAGTCTTCCTTTGTTCCCTTTCTCACTTCAGACATTCACCTTATCTTAGGTAAAATGTAGATTTACTGAACACTAACTAAAGTCTCAGGAATGTAACTATTTCCCCTACTGCCCAACCTACATGCCTCTCCCTTCCCCCTTTTGAGGAAATGTATAAACACACAACTTCCGGAAAACCTTTGTGGAAATAGCCACAGATGTGTCGGTGACTTTTGTTTTTCCAAGAAGCACCCTAAAGCTGGCCTAATAAACCTTAATGATTGAGACTTATGCCTCAGTGACTCATTTTGGTTTTCAACCATTTATTGAATAAAGCATTATTCATCCCTTGTACCATAGTGCTTCTATTGTCATATGGTGTAAATGTATATATTTGGGTCTATTTCTGGTATTTCTCTTCTGTTCCATTGGACATAATTTTCTATCATTTGCACTAATCCATGACTGTTGTTAATTATGATTTTACATTAGGTTTTGTTATAAGGTAGTGTGAGGGCTACTTCTTCAAATGCCCTTAACTATGTTGGTATTTGATATGGTTAGGCTTTTTGTCCCCACTCAAATCTCAACTTGAATTGTGATTCGCATTATCCTCATAATCATCACATGTCAAGGGAGAGACCAGGTGGAGGTAATTGAATCATGGGTGCTGTTTCCCCCATGCAGTTCTTGTGATAGTGAGTGAGTTCCCACAAGATCTGATGTTTTTATAAGAAACTCCTTACCGTTTGCTTGGCACTTCTCCTTCCTGCTACCTTGTGAAGAAGGTGCCTTTCTTCCCCTTCCCCTTCTGACATGATTGTAAGTTTGCTGAGGCCTCCCTAGCCATGCTGAACTGTTAGCCAATTAAACCTCTTTCCTTTATAACTTAACCAGTCTCAGGCAGTTCTTTATAGCAGAATGAAAATGAACTAACACAGTAAATTGGTACCAGGAGTGGAGTGCTGCTATAAGGATACTTGAAAATGTGGAAGCGGCTTTGGAACTGTGTAACAGGTAGAGGTAGGAACAGTTTGGAGGATTTAGAAGAACACAGAAAAAAAATGTGTCTTCCTGGAGACTTGGAGGGCTTAGAAGATAGGAAGATGTGGGAAAGTTTGGAACTTCCTAGAGGCTTGTTGAATGGCTTTGATGAAAATACTGATAGTGATATGGACAATGAAGTCCAGGCTGAGGTGATCTCAGATGGAGATGAGGAATTTGTTGGGAACTGAAGTAAAGGTGTCTTTACTCTTGCCATGTGTTAGCCAAGAGACTGGTGACATTTTCCCCTGGCACTACAGATCTGTGGAACTTTCAACTTGAGGGAGATAATTTAAGGTATCTGGCAGAAGAAATCTCTAAGTGGCGAAGTGTTCAAGAGGAAGCAGAAAATAAAAGTTTGGGAAATTTTCAGCCTGATGATGTAATAGAAGAGAAAAACTCATTTTCTGGGGAGAAATTCAAGCTGCTGCAGAAATTTGCACTGGTAATGAGGAGCCAAATGTTAATCACCAAGACAATGGGGAAAATGTCTCCACAGCATGTCAGAGACCTTCATGTCAGCCCCTCCCATCACAAGCCCAGAGGCCTAAAAGGAAAAAACGGTTTCATGGACCAGTCCCAGGACACCCGCTGCTCTGTGTAGCCTTGGGACATGGTACCATGTGTCCCAGAAGCTTCAGCTTCAGCCATGACTAAAAGGGGCCAAGGTACCACTTGTGCTATTGCTTCAGAGGGCACAAGCCTCAAGCCTTGATGGCTTCCACATGGTGTTGAGCCTGTGCATTCAGAGAAGTCAATAATTGAGGTTTGGAAACCTCTGCCTCGATTTCAGAAAATGTATAGAAATGGCTGGATGCTCAGGCAGAATATTGCCACAGGGGTGGAGCCCTCATGGAGAACCTCTCCTAGGGCAGTGCAGAAGAGAAATGTGGGGTCAGAGCCCCAACATAGGGTCCCCACTGGGATACTGCCTAGTGCAGTTTTGAGAAAAGGGCCACCATCCTCCAGACCCCCAGATTGGTAGATCCAACAACAGCTTTCATTATGCACCTAGAAAATCCACAGACACTCAAAAGCTGCCCATGAAAGCAGCCAGGAAGTGGGCTGTACCCTGCAAAGCCACAGGGGCAGAGCTTCCCAAAACCATAGGAGCACACCTTTTGCATCAACATGACCTGGATATAAGACATGGAGTCAAAGGTGATCATTTTGAAACTTTAAGGTTTAATGACTGCCCCGTTGGATTTGAGACTTGCATGGGGCCTGTAAGCCCCTTTATTTTGGCCAATTTATCCCATTTGTAAGGAATATATTTACTCAATGCCTACACCCCCATTTTATCTAGGAAGTAACTAACTTGCTTCTGATTTTATAGGCCCGTAGGTTGAAGGGTCCTGTCTTGTAAACTCAGATAAGACTTTGGACTTGAATTTTTGGGTTAATGCTGGAATGAATTAAGACTTTGTGGGACTCTTGGGAAGGTATGATTGGCTTTAAAATGTGAATATGACATGAAATTTGCAAAGGGCCAGGAGCAGAATTATATTGTTAGGTTTTGTGTCCCCACCCAAATCTCATCTTGAATTATAATCCCCATAATCCCCACATCTCTAGGGAGAGAACAGGTGAAGGTAAATGAATCATGAGTGCAGTTTGCCACATGTAGTTCTCATGACAGTGAATGAGTTCTCACAAGATCTGATGGTTTTATAAGGGGCTCTTTCTTCTTTGCTCAGCACTTCTTCTTTCTGCCACCTTGTGAAGAAGGTGTCTTGCTTCCCCTTAGCTTCCTGCCATGATTAAACTGTGAGTCAATTAAAACTCTTTCCTTTGTAAATTACCCAGTCTAGGGTAGTTCTTTATAACAGTATGAAAATGAACTAATGCAGCATTTGTGTTTATATATTAAGTTTTATATAAAGTATTAAATTTCTACAAAATTCTAAACTCAATTTGTAAACTAATTTAAAGTGATTAGCCACTTTTATTATATGAAGTCTTCTAATCTGTCAACAGGGTACATCCCTTGATTGAAAAAATTTGTCTTAAGTTTCTCTCAATAATATTTGAAATTTTAAGTGTGAAAGTCTTGTACTTCTTTTACTAGGTTTTTATGTCTCTGTATTTTTGACACCATTATAAGTATTATTCTTTAAATTTTAATTTCTACTTGCTTTTGGATATAAGCATATGCTTTTTGGATATAAAAAAGATATCTACCTACCCTGATCAATTACCTTATTGATTCTCATTACTTATAGTGAGAGTATTTTGCATACAGTTCAACAATATTGTCTATGAGTAATAATGAGGCTTTATTTATTTCCTTCTAATCTTAGTGTCTTTTATATCTTTTATTCACCCAATTGTCTTGACTGAGCCTGTAGTAAATTTTAGAACTGAGTATAGTGAGTACATTCTTCTTTCTGATCTCTGGGAAAAATAACTTTAATGTTTGATGTTCATTGTACTTTTTAAAAGGTCAAGGAAATACACTTCTATTTCTAATTCAATATATTTGTGTGTTATCAGTATTAAATTTAGCATTTTTATCATAAATCTAGATTATTAAATTATTTTATTCTTCTTGTGTTAACATAATGAATTATATCATGTGATTTTTGCATGTTCTATGTATTCAATGCCTGAATTAAATTCAATAGGATCAAATGTGTGTGTGTGTGTGTGTGTGTGTGTGTGTAATCACAGATTAGATTTAGATTTGGTAATACTTTATTTTATACTTTGTAGTCAATTTTATGGGATGTATTCATCTTTAATATTTATTTTCCTTTTTAGTTGATACACAATATTTTACATATTTATGAGGTATATGTGATATTCTGTTATGCATTGAATGAGTATTTGTATGTGTTGGGAACAACTTAAGTCCTCTCTTCCAGCCACTCTGAAATATATAATGCATTGTTGTTAACTATGACTTTCTGTAATGCTTTAACGTGGTTGTAAAATACAGGTTATGCTTGCTTCATAAAAGTTCTTAAGAGGTGATCCCTCTTTTTACAGTCTCTAGAAATATATGAGCATTTTTTTGTTATTCTTTAGTTAAATGTCCCAAATGATTTATTAAAGATGCTATCTGGGCCTGGAGTTTTCTGTCTGTATTACTTTTAAACAAAGATTTCAAGAAAGACATAAATTCCTGATGATCCACAGAATGCTAATTTCAGGTGGAAACTTGTGGTACATTATTTCCTAAATATTGTTCTCTTCTTTCATTAAACTCTATCACGTTAGAAATTTACAACATGTCTGTGTGTCAATTATTTTCTGTTTTTTTTTTTTTTTCATTTTTTTTTCTTGGTACCTCACTTGTTTTAGCAAAAGGTTAGAGTGAAGGCTTGATCTTGCTCAACTAAGACTCCTTCAGGAAAGAATCTGTTTCTAGCACTCATGGCACTGAATCCTGTGACTATATTATGTCTCAATAAACAAACAGATTCAGCGAATGTAACTATCTAATGGGCTCTTCTTGCCTGCTGCCCAGATACAGCTGATCTATCTGAGCAGGGGATTGCAATGGAGAAAGAGTTTTACATATGGAAAGCCAGCTAAATAGAAGATCAGAGTTTTATTATTATTCAAATCAGCCTCCCTAAGAATTTGGAGGCTAGGGTTTTTCAAAGATAGTTTGGAGGAAGAGGAGGGGTGGCTAAATAGTGGGTGCCTGCTGCTGATTGGTTGGGGGTGCAATCACAGGGGTATGAGAAATGATCCTCATGAACTTGAGTATTTCTGGGTAGGACCCTAAGAGTGATTGGCACATGTAGGTGGAGCCACTGGTCATCAGACATGCAAAAAGTCTGAAAAGATATCTCAAAAGGTCAATCCTAGGTTTTAAAATACTGATGTTATCTGCAAGAGTAATTAAGGAAGTCGGAAGTTGTAAATCTTGTGACCTCCAGAACAATGGCTGGCAATTGTTTATGTCTACACTTTAGCAGAATTCATGCTCCTCTATCCTCTTAGCCTAGTGATCTCTCATTAACTTTACAAAGGAGGCTGAGTTTTGGGGAAGGGCTATTATTATTTTAACTATAAATGTCTTCCAAAGTTAGCTTGACCCAAGCCCAGGAATAATTAAGGGAAGTTTGAAGAATAAAGGCAAAATAGAGGTTGGCTAAATCAGATCTCTTTCACTGCCATAATGTTCCCACTGTATATTTTTTGCAAAGGTGGTTTCACATATATGGTACATTTCTATAATTAAGAGCATGCCTTAAGAAATGTTCAATATTAGGATATAAAATTTAAACAATTTCCAACTAGTAATTAGACTTGCACATCTTAAACCATGCTGCTCTCCATTAACATGTCAACTTGCATGCATCCTCCACATGAACTCTGCATTGGGCTCAATGATGATGTTGTCTTTCTGTGAACACACAAGAGCTTCTCAGATCACACACACACACACACACACACACACACACACACACACACAAACACACACAAACATTAGCTTACTCTTTCTTTTACTATGAATTAATAACAAGATATTTTAAAAGTGTGGATGACATTAAAATCTAAAAAAGAAATACCTCGATGTATCCATTTTAATATGCTTAAATCATTTTTATTGATAAAGAAATCTTACTCTTAAATATTACATATAGTTATTCGTTTTCTCATCAGCTTAGTCAACAAGGTTTATAAAAGTTTTACTAAGAGATCCATTAATATAATTATATAATAGAAACTGATAAAAATGGGATTGAATGAGATTTGGGAGAATCGTGTTATCCTGATACACTAGGAATATGGAATCAGTGATTAATCTTCAAGAAGAAAGAGGAAATTACCATTTAAACTAAGTCGTATTCAACTCGATGGAGGTGAAAATAAGGTGCAAGATATTATTAGATAGATTGCCAATGGCTTTTCTTGTTCATATTTTCTTGTAGTTGTTTTACCTTTTCAAAGCCAAGAGAGCTAAATCTCAAAACTCAAGTTTATTTGATAAAATGCATATTTCAGAATGCCCACATATTAAATTAATGTGTGACATGTAACTTAGACACACATTTCCAAAAATGTTTGCTTTCTTAAAAGATATATGCATGGAAATCCAAGTCATGGTTAAAGGCTCATTGATACTAATGAGTTTGGATACAGAGAAAGTAATCTTATGATTGAATTAATTAATGACTATAAAATTTGATGTACCCTTTAAAATAGTTGTCAATGTCTTTGAGAGAAGTTTCCGTTCAGGATTCAAAATATGGGGTCACAGAATTGGCACACCCACAGAATACTAATAATAACTAATTTTAAAACAACCCTGTATTAAAGGAAAAGGGAATCAATTTTTGATTATCTGTTATTGATTATTAAATACATTCTAAATGCTATACATTTATTAACACACACAATATTTACAAAAATTCTATTACTTAAAATTATGATGAAACTCATTTCATAAATGAAGAAAAAGAGGTGAAAAGACCTAAGTAGTTTTCTTAGTCACACAGGCAGTTAAGTGCCAGAATCAGAATTCAAAGGTAAAGAACCTCTGAATTTACAGTGTTCTTTACTGTAATTGGTCTAGAGTTGATGTGCTTGGCCTTCATACTACCCATAGATTTAAACATAGAATTTCAATTTTTAGTGTAGTTTTGTTTTTCTCTCCTTAAAACAGGATTTTTCAACATTGACACTATTGCCGTGGGACTGGATGAGTCTCTGTTGTGAGTCACTGTCCTGCACATTGTAGATTGTTTAGAAGTATTGTAGGTAAGTACACATGACATGCCAGTAACACTTTCCCAATTACTACAACTGAAAATGACCCCAGACATTTTCAAACACCCCTTTGAGGCAAAATCTTTCTTGTTAAAAATCACTGCCTTAAATCCGTCATTTTCCAGAAATTCATTTCCAAATTGAGCTCTGCAGAACACAAATTTCAGATGTTAATAAATGCTGTCTGTAAAAAATATGTTTGAAAAGACTGGGTTAAACTATATTACACAAGTTTCTGTAATATAGTATATGCTTGATTTCTGTAAAATGTTAGATGTTAATGGGGCCTACTTACATTCACACACAGTGGAATGACTATGTGACGTTTCCTCCAAACATAATTGATTGATGTGTGTTTGGTGTTTCGGCCATTAATTCTATTATAATAGTGGTCTATTGTAAATATTAGAAAAATCCAATAAAAGTGTGTGAAAACATTAAAGATTTTGACAAGGAAAATGCCATAACATAAAATGCTAGAAAAGTCAAATTTGATAGACTGATAAGAAAATATGTTGTATGAGGTAGCTGTAGTATCCCTAAAAACCACCATAAAGTCGTTTTCTCCTGAATCAAGATTTTATTGGAAATGACTTGAATTGATCTGGCACTGAAGAAAATGGAAACAAAAATGATGGACCTTAGAGGTAGTTTATATTGTGGTTAGAAACATATTGATTAATTACATCATGAGTTTTAAAAAAATCAGAAAAAAACGCATCAAGAAACATCAATGGCATAACCGAGATACATTTTTTAGTGGCAAACGTGAAGTGCAATTGAGAAAGAGGACAAGTAAAATGTTGGATTTTCATCTAAATTGAAGGAGGTTTGCCAAACCTGTTCTCCATGATCATCTCTATTACCTGTGTAATTTGTGAATTACACATCCTTTACAATAATACTTTGCAGGGATTTATGTCTTTGCTAGATAGTGATAATATGGGAGTGTAACCTTTTGTATCATATCACATCTTCATCTTTTCTTTCATTGAATGCTCAGAGGCAGATTTGTGGGTCAGTGCAAGTAGCAGTTGTTGCAGGATGATGATGGTAGAATGTTTACCCTTCTGTCCGGTGGCTGGTAAAAGAATTGAGTATTATGGACCAACCACATGTGGGTCCCATACGCCTTTATAATTTACAAGTGCTATAATAAGCATGACTTTTGAGTGATGAATTTCTACTTTACACACATGATTTTATATTTTTTGTAACAGTTCAACAAGGTATGTCCTAGTGTATGGTTGTAAAAAATGTGGCCTAAATACAGAATAATTTTCTCAGCATACAAGGGCTAGTAAATGCGTATCTGGTTACTTAGAGCACAAACTTTTTTATACATCATTCTGACTGACTAAGCCCATTGTTTTTCATCTTTATCACATGATCCTCAGAATACTTCTCAATTACTTCCTAATCTGGACTTCTGGATTGGGAAGTTGGCATGATCATCTCTTGTCCTCAAGCAGGAGAAATAGCTCTTTCAGCACTGATGTTAGTTATTCCCCCTAGAGGTTGTAATGAAAAAAAAAAAAGAGTGGTCCTGGGGGAACGGGCTAATGAAGATGGGCAAACAGGCCAGAGTAGTTAAAGCAAGTAGTGCTGATAAAACACCCAGCTGGATAAAGTCAAGAATATCAAAGGCAAAAAAGCTTTATCTTGGCTCTGGAGTTACTGAGGAAGAGACTGATGCCTTACTCAGGACATCTATGCTTCCTTGAAGAACTACCTGCCTTAGGATACACTGTGTATTTTATTATTCTTCTATGCCCATCTTCAGTGGCTTTCTTAACCTCCAGGCAGTCTCTAAGCTTGACAGACTGGAAACCCAGCCAACCTGCAGTAGGGTGAGGCGTCTGCACTTGAGGGCTCAGGTGTGCCTGCAGGAAGGTTTTGAGGTGAGAAAAATGGGTAAGAGATTACTACATTATATATTTGAGGAATCTAGGAAGTGTAAGTAAAGGTCAAAAAGTAGGAATGACTTCTACTCATGTGAAATAACTGTTCTAGAATAGGTCAGAGGTACAGATTTACCTTCCTCCAAAGGAATCAGACTAGTCCCTTCGAAAGTTGCTCAGAAGAGCTCTGGGAAGGAATTACCATTGCAAATTCACTTCTAGGCACAGATAGCACCTATAGTGGAAACCCATGTATTGAAATATCTGTTTTCTCAAAATATTACTACCTGATATTAACTAAACCCTGTAATGTTAAAACTGAAGTTGATGATCATAAAGTTGATGATTTGTGTGCCTCCTCTATTTTGTGTTACATATAGCATACACACTTAACAATATTAAGAGGGAAAAAGGAAATTTTAATTTTAGCTCTCTGTCTACTAGTCTGTACAAGATAATTCTTAAGAGAAGCCATGGGAGGTAACATCTTTACATGTGATAACTTGGGTACTCCAGACAGCACCTGCTTTTGTGTCACTGCTGTGTTTGGCTGATATACTTAAGAGCATGGCTACTTCAGCATCTTAATTAACAATTTGCTTCATTTAAGTCCAAAGTATCTCCTAAATCTTAGATATTGTTCCAGGCACTTTACATACGTTTGCTTGAATCTCTTAAGTATTATATAAAGTATGTAAAGTAATACAATTGCCAGTTTGTTTATACTCAAAGGGGTTTAGTAACCTTTCCAAAGAGGTAGTAAATAATAACTGTCAGCTGACTTTCTCTGAATCTAGAGAGGTAGCTACTGAGAGTTGGGTGCCTGTGTCTACATCTATCAGGGAAGTGAGATTATGACTACCCTAAGCCAGACACTTTCATAAAAAGAAGTGGGGGAGAGTTATTTAAGAGGGAAGACCTGGTGTGCCTAGGCAGGACAGAGATGCTGAAGACTGCTGAAAGATTTGATGGTGGGTATCAAGAAAGAAAGCATAATTATGTGAGAGTGCCAAAGTGATGAGATAGTGTTCAATAATGAAGCAGACCAGAAGTTTATAACATAAAAAGCTGGGAAAGTGAAGGAGGTGTATAAAGATCATTTTCTATAACTAGTATAGTATATAAATCACTAAATGTAGGATGGGAATGCATAAAATAATTCTCCTCTATTCTTCATTTTGTACCTGCTCATAAAAAGTAAGGAAAAGGGTACCAGATTGCACAATATTTGTCGTCTCTGTAGAATGATACAGAATTTGTTATTTTATAATTAATTATGTCTATTAGGGGAAAAAATGAACTGTGATTATATTTGTGGAGAAGGGTAGGTTGGAAAATGAACCATGTAAATTTTGGAAAAACTTGGAAATAAAGTATGCTAAATAAACATTTTCTTGATGTTTTGCACCCAGAATAACTGGAATCAGGTGGCCATTATGATGTTAAGTAACAGGTTTCTAGGGCTTTTGCTGTAACACCTATCTTCTCCAGTTCATGGTGATATCTGTCTGTTTCCTACAGCTCATCTGATGTATTGTGGTAACTGAGCCCTGAGAACATAAATCTTTTATTTTCTTTCTATAATTTGGCATTGTGTTCTTTGTTTTTTGTTTTTTGTTTTTTGTTTTTTTTTTTTTTTTTTGAGACAGAGTCTCGCTCTGCTGCCCAGGCTGGAGTGTAGGAGTGTAGTGGCCGGATCTCAGCTGACTGCAAGCTCCGCCTCCCGGGTTTAAGCCATTCTCCTGCCTCAGCCTCCCGAGTAGCTGGGACTACAGGCGCCCGCTACATCGCCCGGCTAGTTTTTTGTATTTTTTAGTAGAGACGGGGTTTCGGTTTCACCGTGTTAGCCAGGATGGTCTCGATCTCCTGACCTCGTGATCCGCCCGTCTCGGCCTCCCAAAGTGCTGGGATTACAGGCTTGAGCCACCGCGCCCGGCCGTGTTCTTTGTTTTTATAGAAAATATATCACTATCTCTTCCACACACCTCAAATTTATCATAACCAAACAGGAATTATCTGGCCCACTGGTTTCACTAAATCTCTAGGCAGGTCTTTTGTTTGTTTTAATAAATGACAGGAAAAAGATTATCAAATAAATAAATCTATTCTGGATTTCTTTCTTTTTCTCACTCTTAGCATATGATGATCTACGTTACAGACGTTATTTTTTTCTTCCCATGTACTATTCATTCCTCATAATACCCGCGGTTAGATTTCACTTTCATCCACTTCTTTTAATGACTACAATAGTCTCCTAACAGGTTTCCTTGCCTTCTCTCTTGTCAGCCTTTAGACCACTCATAACATTGATTGTATTTTGACATAGATATATTATAAATCTGGTCATGTTGTTTATTGTTACAATGAGCACATTGTGTCCTCTAAGATTATATCCATGCTTTCATATTTACACACAAGTTCTTTCAGAAATTCAGATTCACTTCTTTTTAACCTTAGCTTCAAGAACCATATGAAGAGCCATCTATCCTATAGCTTTACTCAATTGTAGTGACTTACATTTGCAATACTCTCTAATATCTTACTGTATTTACATGGATTTTAATTAGTACAGGATGTACATCACGGCTCTTTTATACTATCCCCCTAGTATTTGTCATTTGAGACCTAATTTAAGAATCTCCTTCAATACATCTTCCCTGACCTGCCTGGATGGGGTTAGTTGTCTCTTCTGTGTTTTAAATCATGTGTTTTTTTTTCTTTTTTTTTTTTAATATCAACTTCAAAATGTTTAACTCTTAATTTTAACTTATCTGTCCACTAGTTTGTACATAGTTGATGTCATTTCTTACATATTTCTCTATTTTTTAACACTACCAGATTTCCTTTAATAAAGTATGTTCTCAGTTTCAGTGGCGTGCACCTGTAGTTCCAGCTACTCAGAAGGCTGAGTTGGGAGGATTGCTTGAGAATAGGAGTCTGATGATAGCCTGGGTAACATAGTGAGATCCCATCTCTAAAAAAAATGATCTTGTAATCCCAGCACTATGGGAGGCTGAGGTGGGGGGGATCACGAAGTCAAGAGATTGAGACCATCCTGGCCAACATGGTGAAACCTTGTCTTTACTAAAAATATAAAAATTAGCTAGGCGTGGTGGCACACGTCTGTAGTCCCAGCTACTCGGGAGGCTAAGGCAGGAGAATCACTTGAACCCGGGAGGCGGAGGTGGCAGTGAGCCAAGAGTGCATCACTGCACTCTAGCCTGGCGACAGAGAGAGACCAAACAAACAAACAAACAAAAAACCTCAATAAATGCACAGTGAAGAAAACTAATCTGTAAAATAATAAATAACAGGTGGGGTAATGAAATATAATGAACACAGACATGATCAAAACCATTAAACACACAGCAGCATAAATTAAAGTATTGCTTCTTGTTACAATTTTGACTTTTACCCTAATTTTCCATATTCTTGTTTCCTCACCTAGACTCTAGGTTCATCCATTAGCACAATGTCTGTCTTCAATAGTTCTGCCTTATACCCTCGCTTCCTCCTAATGGGCTTCTCAGGCCTTGAAAGCAGATATGACTTGATTTCCCTCCCCATCTTCTTGATTTATGCCACCTCAATTGCCGGGAACATTACCATCCTCTTCATTATCAGAACCGAGTCTTCCCTCCATCAACCAATGTATTACTTTCTGTCAATGCTGGCATTCACTGACCTGGGCCTATCTACCACTACCTTGCCTACCATGTTCAGTGTCTTCTGGTTCCATGTGCAGGAGATCTCCTTCAATGCTTGTCTGGTCCAAATGTACTGCATTCATGTTTTCTCAATTACTGAGTCAGCTGTACTCTTGGCTATGGCCTTTGACCGCTTTATAGCAATCCGAGAACCATTGCGCTATGCAGCCATCCTAACCAATGATGTAATCATTGGGATTGGGTTGGCAATTGCTGGAAGGGCCTTGGCTCTGGTCTTTCCAGCTTCCTTCCTCTTGAAGAAGCTTCAATATCATGATGTCAATATTCTGTCCTACCCTTTCTGCCTGCACCAGGACCTCATAAAGACAACTGTGTCCAACCGTCAAGTCAGCAGCATCTATGGCCTCATGGTGGTCATCTGTTCCATGGGACTTGATTCAGTGCTTCTCCTCCTATCCTATGTCCTCATCCTGGGCACAGTGTTGAGTATAGCCTCCAAGGCAGAGAGAGTGAGAGCCCTCAATACTTGCATTTCCCACATCTGTGCTGTACTCACCTTCTATACACCAATGATTGGGCTATCTATGATCCATCGCTATGGACAGAATGCTTCCCCAATTGTCCATGTGCTGATGGCCAATGTCTACTTGCTGGTTCCACCTCTCATGAACCCCATTGTCTACAGTGTTAAGACCAAGCAGATTCGTGACAGAATCCTCAAGAAATTCAAGAAACATGAAGCGTAGATGACAGAGATTCTGAAACATATCTTTCCCTCCATTCCCCTTATATTTGTGAGAAGATTTCATATAATGTGGAATTTAGAATTCACATATTACCAATGATATTTTGACTTTAAGATACTGGACCTAAACCTCAATAATTGTAAATCTGTATATTTTCAATATAGAGAATAAAGGTGTAGTTATATTTTATGGTGAAGTTATTCATTATACACTGTGAAGGCCCTCAATATATCTGAGAAAGATTTAGGTTTCAAAAGTTTTCCTAGACTTTTTAACCTAATACAAAACATTTTTAAATACAAGTTTTGATCTCCTGTACGGGGAAAAAAAATATTTCCAGCTGGCGAACCTCGTATCAAAAAGGGATGATGAATGAATAAAACTTAGCAGACTTTTAGAAGTGTAGAAGAAAGAAAAGTTGGAGCAAATTAATTGGACCAATTGGAATAAAGCAGAAACAGTGATGATTTTCTATGTAGGAATCTACAGAGGGCTTTCTATGAGGAGTAGACAAACTATGAGATCCAGACTATTGTCCATTTTTTCTACCTGGGTTTTCAGTACATTTCTCAATTATTTATGGCAATCTCAAGTCATTCTACATCTTAAAATGTGTTCCTTATAAGCTGAGCAAGAAGGAATACAGTTTATTTCCCATGTTCCCGTACATACACTGTCCTGATCATCCTTTTCTGTGTTCCCAATGGCATTCTGCACTGAAATGCTTAACATATTTTTTGGTGATTATATTCTTCATCTTTAATTATGAGATTCATGTAGATACAGATTTTAATTACTAGAAAATTTTGAGATATTATACTAAGAAGACTTTGTTTTCAATTAAAATGATCAACTGAAATATCTGTTTTTAATTTATATAGCAGAAGAAAGTATCCTCAAAAAATTGTATATACTCATTAGTTCAACTTCGTCACCTCCCACTGAAACCTGAATCTGCTGTGGTCTGATTTTCATCTTCATGATTCCACTGATTTGCAGCTTATGATGGTTCTAGTGCTCTACTTGTTACTAAATTCAACATTCACATCTTGATTAAACTTCCATTTTCCTTTGCATTATTAACCATGCTTTTCTTTTAAAGCGACCTTATTTTCAGTTATTTTAAATTTATTGAAAAATTTAAATGTGGTACAGAGTTCTCTAACATCCTGCACTCAATTTCTCCTATTATTACCATCTTATATTAGTAGAGTATTCTTTTCACAATTGGTGAATCAACAATGATAATTTATTAACCACAGTTGAATATTATTCAGAATTCTTTTTTTAGTTTTTCTCCAAATATTCTTCTTGTACTCCAAGATCCAACCCAGGATATAACATTACATTAGCCATCTTGTGTTTTTAGACTACACTTAACTGTAAAAGTTTCTCAGTCTTCTTTCATTGTCTTCAATTACCTTGGCATTTTTGAAGACCACTAATAGGCAGTTTGTAAAATGTTCCTCTATCGGGATTTTTCTGATGCTTTTCTCATTATTAGAGTAAGTTATAAGACCACAGAGGAATGATATCATTTTTATTGCATCATATCAATAATGTATATTAGCAACTTGACATCACTGTTGATGATGACTTTATTCATGTGAATGGGGTAGTATTTGTCGTGTTTCTCCACTGTCAAGTTAACCTTTTTTCTTTTTAAAAGTCTCTTTTTCCATACTGTAATTTTTTAAAGGAAGTCACTTTGCAAAGCCTACACTGAAAGAGTGGGAAACCATAAGGACAGATTATCTACTTGAAATTATTGTGTGAGAGATTTTTCCCTTTTTTCTAACTCAATCATTTATTTATATTAATAATGACTTCCAGGTGTTTATTTTATACCTTGGATTATAATCCAAATCTAAACTCATCTACTTTGGTAATTTTTGTTTTGAAATTACTAATTCAATATCTTTATTTGTACAGGTTCATTCAGAATTTCTACTTACTGAAGTCAGTTTCAGTAGCTAGCATCTTTCTAGGAATTTCTCCATCTTATCTAAGTCTCATACGATTTTTATAGTATTCCTTTGGATTTTTAATTTCTATAATGTTTGTAATAATGCCTTCCCTTAATTAATTTTTCTGGTAATTTAAGTTGATTTTTCCTTTTTTTCTGGGTCAATGTGGATAAATGTTTGTCAATTTTATCTTTCCAAATCAACAAAATTAATAAAACCAAAAGCTTTTGGTTTTATTAATCTTGTTTTGCTTTCCTATCCTCTATTTCATTGGTTTCTGGTCTAATCTTTAAAGTTTACTTCCGAGAGGTGGAGCAAGATGGCCGAATAGGAACAGCTTCAGTCTCCATCTCCCAGTGCGAGCGACACAGAAGACCAGTGATTTCTGCATTTTCAACTGAGGTACTGGGGTCATCTCACTCGGGAGTGCCCGACAATCGGTGCTGGTCAGCTGCTGCACCCCGACCAGCGAGAGCTGAAGCAGGGCGAGGCATCGCCTCAGCTGGGAAGCGCGAGGGGGAAGGGAATCCCTTTTCCTAGCCAGGGGAACTGAGACACACAACACCTGGAAAATCGGGTAACTCCCACCCCAATACTGCACTGTAACACCGGCACACCGGAGATTATATCCCACACCTGGCCGGGAGGGTCCCACGCCCACGGAGCCTCCCTCCTTGCTAACACAGCAGTCTGCGGCAATCTAACCGCAAGGCAGCAGCGAGGCTGGGGGAGGGGCGCCCGCCATCGCTGAGGCTTAAGTAGGTAAATAAAGCAGCCGGGAAGCTTGAACTGGGTGGAGCTCACAGCAGCTCAAGGAAACCTGCCTGTCTCTGTAGACTCCGCCTCTGGGGACAGGGCTCAGCTAAAGCAGCAGAGGCCTATCCAGACGCGAACGACTCTGTCTGACAGCTTTGAAGAGAGCAGTGGATCTCCCAACACGGAGGTTGAGATCTGAGAAGGGGCAGTCTGCCTGCTCAAGTGGGTCCCTGACCCCTGAGTAGCCTAACTGGGAGACATCCCCCACTAGGGGCAGACCAACACGCCACACCTCACAGGGTGGAGTACACCCCTGAGAGGAAGCTTCCAAAGCAAGAATCAGACAGGTGCACTCGCTGTTCAGCAATATTCTATCTTCTGCGACCTCTGCTGCTGATACCCAGGCAAACAGGGTCTGGAGTGGACCTCAAGCAATCTCCAACAGACCTATAGCTGAGGGCCCTGACTGTCAGAAGGAAAACTATCAAACAGGAAGGACACCTATATCAAAACCCCATCAGTACGTCACCATCATCAAAGACCAGAGACAGATAAAACCACAAAGATGGGGAAAAAGCAGGGCAGAAAAGCTGGAAATTCAAAAAATAAGAGCGCATCTCCTCCTGCAAAGGAGCACAGCCCATCGCCAGCAATGGATCAAAGCTGGTCAGAGAATGATTTTGATGAGATGAGAGAAGAAGGCTTCAGTCCATCAAACCTCTCAGAGCTAAAGGAGGAATTACGTACCCAGTGCAAAGAAACTAAAAATCTTGAAAAAAGAGTGGAAGAATTGACAGCTAGACTAATTAATGCAGAGAAGGTCATAAACGAAATGACAGAGATGAAAACCATGACACGAGAAATATGTGACAAATGCACAAGCTTCAGTAACCGACTCGATCAACTGGAAGAAAGAGTATCAGCGATGGAGGATCAAATGAATGAAATGAAGCAAGAAGAGAAACCAAAAGAAAAAAGAAGAAAAAGAAATGAACAAAGCCTGCAAGAAGTATGGGATTATGTAAAAAGACCAAATCGACGTCTGATTGGGGTGCCTGAAAGTGAGGGGGAAAATGGAACCAAATTGGAAAACACTCTACAGGATATCATCCAGGAGAACTTCCCCAACCTAGCAGGGCAGGCCAACATTCAAATTCAGGAAATAGAGAGAACGCCACAAAGATACTCCTCCAGAAGAGAAACTCCAAGACACATAATTGCCAGATTCACCAAAGTTGAAATGAAGGAAAAAATCTTCAGGGCAGCCAGAGAGAAAGGTCGGGTTACCCACAAAGGGAAGCCCATCAGACTGACAGCAGATCTCTCGGCAGAAACTCTAAAAGCCAGAAGAGAGTGGGGACCAATATTCAACGTTCTTAAAGAAAAGAATTTTAAACCCAGAATTTCATATCCAGCCAAACTGAGTTTCATCAGTGAAGGAGAAATAAAATTCTTTACAGATAAGCAAATGCTTAGAGATTTTGTCACCACCAGGCCTGCCTTACAAGAGACCCCGAAGGAAGCCCTAAACATGGAAAGGAACAACCGGTACCAGCCATTGCAAAAACATGCCAAAATGTAAAGACCATCGAGGCTAGGAAGAAACTGCATCAACTAATGAGCAAAATAACCAATTAATATCATAATGGCAGGATCAAGTTCACACATAACAATATTAACCTTAAATGTCAATGGACTAAATGCTCCAATTAAAAGACACAGACTGGCAAACTGGATAAAGAGTCAAGACCCATCAGTCTGCTGTCTTCAGGAGACCCATCTCACATGCAGAGACATACATAGGTTCAAAATAAAGGGATGGAGGAAGATCTACCAAGCAAATGGAGAACAAAAAAAGGCAGGGGTTGCAATCCTAGTCTCTGATAAAACAGACTTTAAACCATCAAAGATCAAAAGAGACAAAGAAGGCCATTACATAATGGTAAAGAGATCAATCCAACAGGAAGAGCTAACTATCCTAAATATATATGCACCCAATACAGGAGCACCCAGATTCATAAAGCAAGTCCTTAGAGACTTACAAAGAGACTTAGACTCCCATACAATAATAATGGGAGACTTCAACACTCCACTGTCAACATTAGACAGATCAACGAGGCAGAAAGTTAACAAGGATATCCAGGAATTGAACTCATCTCTGCACCAAGTGGACCTAATAGATATCTATAGAACTCTCCACCCCAAGTCAACAGAATATACATTCTTCTCAGCACCACATCACACTTATTCCAAAATTGACCACATAATTGGAAGTAAAGCACTCCTCAGCAAATGTAAAAGAACAGAAATTATAACAAACTGTCTCTCAGACCACAGTGCAATCAAACTAGAACTCAGGACTAAGAAACTCAATCAAAACCGCTCAACTACATGGAAACTGAACAACCTGCTCCATAATGACTACTGGGTACATAACGAAATGAAAGCAGAAATAAAGATGTTCTTTGAATCCAAGGAGAACAAAGATACAACATACCAGAATCTCTGGGACACATTTAAAGCAGTGTGTAGAGGGAAATTTATAGAACTAAGTGCCCACAAGAGAAAGCAGCAACGATCTAAAATTGACACTCTAACATCACAATTAAAAGAACTAGAGAGGCAAGAGCAAACAGATTCAAAAGCTAACAGAAGGCAAGAAATAACTAAGATCAGAGCAGAACTGAAGGAGATAGAGACACAAAAAACCCTCCAAAAAATCAATGAATCCAGGAGTTGGTTTTTTGAAAAGATCAACAAAATTGACAGACCGCTAGCAAGGCTAATAAAGAAGAAAAGAGAGATAAATCAAATAGACGCAATAAAAAATGATAAAGGGGATATCACCACCGACCCCACAGAAATACAAACTACCATCAGAGAATACTATAAACACCTCTACGCAAATCAACTAGAAAATCTAGAAGAAGTGGATAATTTCCTGGACACTTACACTCTTCCAAGACTAAACCAGGAAGAAGTTGAATCCCTGAATAGACCAATAGCAGCCTCTGAAATTGAGGCAACAATTAATAGCCTACCCACCAAAAAAAGCCCAGGACCAGATGGATTCACAGCTGAATTCTACCAGAGGTACAAAGAGGAGCTGGTACCATTCCTTCTGAAGCTATTCCAATCAATAGAAAAAGAGGGAATCCTCCCTAACTCATTTTATGAGGCCAACATCATCCTGATACCAAAGCCTGGCAGAGACACAACAAAAAAAGAGAATTTTAGACCAATCTCCCTGATGAACATCAATGCAAAAATCTTCAATAAAATACTGGCAAACCGGATTCAGCAGCACATCAAAAAGCTTATCCACCATGATCAAGTGGGCTTCATCCCTGGGATGCAAGGCTGGTTCAACATTCGCAAATCAATCAACGTAATCCAGCATATCAACAGAACCAAAGACAAGAACCACATGATTATCTCAATAGATGCAGAAAAGGCTTTTGACAAAATTCAACAGCCCTTCATGCTAAAAACGCTCAACAAATTCGGTATTGATGGAACGTACCTCAAAATAATAAGAGCTATTTATGACAAACCCACAGCTAATATCATACTGAATGGGCAAAAACTGGAAAAGTTCCCTTTGAAAACTGGCACAAGACAGGGATGCCCTCTCTCACCACTCCTATTCAACATAGTGTTGGAAGTTCTGGCTAGGGCAATCAGGCAAGAGAAAGAAATCAAGGGTATTCAGTTAGGAAAAGAAGAAGTCAAATTGTCCCTGTTTGCAGATGACATGATTGTGTATTTAGAAAACCCCATCGTCTCAGCCCAAAATCTTCTTAAGCTGATAAGCAACTTCAGCAAAGTCTCAGGATACAAAATTAATGTGCAAAAATCACAAGCATTCTTATACACCAGTAACAGACAAGCAGAGAGCCAAATCAGGAATGAACTTCCATTCACAATTGCTTCAAAGAGAATAAAATACCTAGGAATCCAACTTACAAGGGATGTAAAGGACCTCTTCAAGGAGAACTACAAACCACTGCTCATTGAAATCAAAGAGGACACAAACAAATGGAAGAACATACCATGCTCATGGATAGGCAGAATCAATATTGTGAAAATGGCCATACTGCCCAAGGTAATTTATAGATTCAATGCCATCCCCATCAAGCTACCAATGAGTTTCTTCACCGAATTGGAAAAATCTGCTTTAAAGTTCATATGGAACCAAAAAAGAGCCCGTATTGCCAAGACAATCCTAAGTCAAAAGGACAAAGCCGGAGGCGTCACGCTACCTGACTTCAAACTATACTACAAGGCTACAGTAACCAAAACAGCATGGTACTGGTACCAAAACAGAGATATAGACCAATGGAACAGAACGGAGCCTTCAGAAATAATGCCACACATCTACAACCATCTGATATTTGACAAACCTGAGAAAAACAAGAAATGGGGAAAGGATTCCCTATTTAATAAATGGTGCTGGGAAAATTGGCTAGCCATAAGTAGAAAGCTGAAACTGGATCCTTTCCTTACTCCTTATACGAAGATTAATTCAAGATGGATTAGAGACTTAAATGTTAGACCTAATACCATAAAAACCCTAGAAGAAAATCTAGGTAGTACCATTCAGGACATAGGCATGGGCAAGGACTTCATGTCTAAAACACCAAAAGCAATGGCAGCAAAAGCTAAAATTGACAAATGGGATCTAATTAAACTAAAGAGCTTCTGCACAGCAAAAGAAACTACCATCAGAGTGAACAGGCAACCTACAGAATGGGAGAACATTTTTGCAATCTACTCATCTGACAAAGGGCTAATATCCAGAATCTACAAAGAACTCAAACAAATATACAAGAAAAAAACAAACAACCCCATCAAAAATTGGGCAAAGGATATGAACAGACATTTCTCAAAAGAAGACATTCATACAGCCAACAGACACATGAAAAAATGCTCATCATCACTGGACATCAGAGAAATGCAAATCAAAACCACAATGAGATACCATCTCACACCAGTTAGAACGGCAATCATTAAAAAATCAGGAAACAACAGGTGTTGGAGAGGATGTGGAGAAATAGGAACACTTTTACACTGTTGGTGGGATTATAAACTAGTTCAACCATTATGGAAAACAGTATGGCAATTCCTCAAGGATCTAGAACTAGATGTACCATATGACCCAGCCATCCCACTACTGGGTATATACCCAACAGATTATAAATTATTCTACTACAAAGACACATGTACACGTATGTTTATTGCGGCACTATTCACAATAGCAAAGACTTGGAATCAACCCAAATGTCCATCAGTGACAGACTGGATTAAGAAAATGTGGCACATATACACCATGGAATACTATGCAGCCATAAAAAAGGATGAGTTTGCGTCCTTTGTAGGGACATGGATGCATCTGGAAACCATCATTCTTAGCAAACTATCACAAGAAGAGAAAACCAAACACTGTATGTTCTCACTCATAGGTGGGAACTGAACAATGAGTTCACTTGGACTGGGGAAGGGGAACATCACACACTGGGGCCTATCATGGGGAGGGGGGAGGGGGGAGAGATTGCATTGGGGAGTTATACCTGATATAAATGATGAATTGATGGGTGCTGATGAGTTGATGGGTGCAGCACACCAACATGGCACAAGTATACATATGTAACAAACCTGCACATTATGCACATGTACCCTAGAACTTAAAGTATAAAAAAAAAAAAAAAAAAAAGTCCTCAACAAAGTAGGCATTAAAGGAACATACCTCAAAATAATAAAAGCTGTCTATTACAAACCTATACCCATCATACTAAATGGGCAAAAGGTGCAAGTATTTCCCTTGAGAACTGGAACAAGATAAGGATGCCCACTCTCACGACTACTATTCAACAAACTACTGGAAGTTCCAGCCAGAACAATTCAACAATAAAAAAAACAAGAAACAAAGGGATCCAAGTAAGAAGAGTGGAAGTCAAACTACCTCTCCTCACCTGCAATATGATTCTATACCTAGGAAACCCCATAGTCTCTGCTCAGAGGTTGCTAGAACTGCTAAACAACTGAAATAAAATTTCCGAATACAAAACCAGTGTACAAAAATGAGCAGAATTTCTACACATCAACAACATCCAAGGTAAGGGCAAAATAAAGAATGCAATTCCGTTCACAATAACCACAAAAAGAATAAAATACCTAGGAATACAGCTAACAAGGGAGGTGAAAGATCTCTACAATGAGAATTTAAAAACACTGCTCAAAGACATCAGAGTTGACACAAAAAGTCATGAAGTCACACCAGATGACTTCAAACTATACTCCAAGGCTACAGAAACTAAAACAGCATGGTACTGGTACAGAATTAGACACATAAACCAATGGAACAGTTTAGAGAATTCAGAAATAAAGTTGCATGCCTACAACCATCTGATCTTTAAGAAAGTTGACAATATGAGTAATTGGTAAAGGATGTCCTATTCAATAAATGGTGCTGGGATAGTCAGATGCAATCTTCCGCATCTGTTACAGAAGATTGTATTGGCTAGCCAGTTATCCCAGCACCATTTATTGAATTGAACAACCTTTACCATATATAAAAATCAATTCAAGATTAATTAATGTCTTAAATATAAGACCTCCATCTATAAAAACTCAAGAAGAAAATCTAGGAAATACTATTCTGGACTTTCTGCACAGCAAGAAAAACTATTAGCAGAGTAAGTAGACAAGCTATAGAATAGGAGAAAATATTTGCAAAATATGCATCCAAGAAAGGTCTACCAACCCTATTAAAAAGTAGGCAAAGAACATGAACAGATATTTCTCAAAAGAACATATTCATGGGGCCATCAAGCATATGAAAAAATGCTCATCACTAATCATTAGAGAAATACTAATCAAAACCACAATAAGATATTACCTCACATCAGTCTGAATAGTTATTATTAAAAGGTCAAAAAGTAACAGATGCTGGTGAGGTTGTAGAGAAAAAAGGATGCTTATACACTGCCAGTGAGAATGTAAATTAGTCTAGCCAATGTAGAATGCAGTTTGGAGATTTCTCAAAGAACTTGCAACAGAACTACCATTCGACCCAGCAAGCCCATCCCTGGATATATACCTAAAGGAATGTAAATTATTCTACCGAAAAAACACATACACTTCTGTGTTCATCACAATGCTATTCACAATAGTGAAGACATGGAATCAACCTAGATGCTCATCAGTGGTGGACTGCATAAAGAAAATGTAGTACATGTACATCATGGAATACTATCAGCCATAAAAAAGAAAGGGACTATATCCTTTGCAGCAACATGGATGCAGCTGGAGGCCATAATCCTAAGTGAATTAATGCAGGAACAGAAAACAAAATAACACATGTTCTTACTTATAAGTGGAAGATAAACTTTGAGTACACATGGCCACAAAGAAGGGAGCAATAGACACCACCATCTACTTGAGGCCAGAGGGTGGGAAAAGGGTGAGGGCTGAAAAACTACTTACTGGGTATTACATTCACTATCTGTTTGATGAAATCGTTTGTACATCAAACCCCAGTGGTATGAAATTTTCCATGTAAAAAACCTACATTTGTACCACCTGAACCAAAAATAAAGTTTAAAAAATAAAAAAATAAAATAAAAGAGAACATTGATTCATCCCCAAGGAAAAAACAAAAATCTACAGTGTAGGAAAATTTAACATAGTTCTCTTTGTAACTGAAAAAACAAGGCAATAATTAAGTTTTAAAAATTCTACAAACATCATATTGACACATAGAATATACACTTGAATGTAAGAAATGGGGCTGCACCTTTATGTTCATTGCCTTCATGAACATTCCTTTATCCTAAATTCTAATCATAGTTCTTAAAGCATGGAATAATCTTAATAAATAATTGCTAAAGAAAGCAAAACACATTAGGAGATATTTTTACTATGAATATAAAAATACTGTTTATCTTCTGTTAAACTCAGTGGTTTGCCAAGTACTACATCAGGAATATATTCACTTATCTTTTTTGCCAAATATATGCAATAAAAATATACAAAAAATAAATAAAGCATAACTAAAAATCCCATGTAACCCATCACACTGTTTCTTGAGGGAAGGTTCAATACAATTGAATCACACTTATTCTGCACTTCCACAATATTTCCCACCCTCCTTCCAGAGAAAATTAATATCCTACATCTGGAGAGTATTATTTCTAATGTTATTCTTTGTATTTTTACCAGTTCACTCTCCTCAGTCTGACTTCAACAACACTGACAGAATGAGACACATTAAATCTGTTGATTTCACCTTATTTCTGCTGTGCTTCATTTCTTTCATAGTTCATCTACGATCTTGCTTTCATTCTTTGCTTTCTATTCAACTATTTTATCTCATCTGGTCTCATCATAGCTAATCTCATCTTTGAATTTAAACATACACTTTGTCTATTCCTTCTTCCCTGCAAATGAATTTTACTGAAGAAAAATGTTGATGAGACTGGTTTTAAATGTATGACAAATAACATCAAATGGGTCTCTTAGTGATGTTTTTGAATGAAAGCTAATGATAGCCAAAAAGTGAAAGCATTGTAAATGTCTATCAACTGATGGCTAAATGAATAAAATGTGGCATACCCATATAATGGAATATTACTCAGCCTTAAAAAGAAATGCATTACTGATATATTGTACATGGATGAACCTTTAAAATATTACATTAATATAAGAATTAATTGAAAAGAATTGAGAAAAGTCAATAGAAGAAGAGTTCACATATGAAATGCTTTATTTATATAAAACATCCAGACAGGAAAATCCATTGAAACAGAAAAGAGATTAGAGATTGCTAAGACTGGAAATGGGGGGAACAGAAGTAATCAGGTGTGGCTACTAGTGTGTATAGATTTTTTTTTAGGATGACAAAAACATTTTGGAATTACGTAGTGATGATGGTTGCACAGCCTTTATAATACACTAAAAATCATCAAATTGCATACTTTAAAATTACTAATATTATGGCATGTGAATTCTGTCTCAGTAAAAGTAAACAGTTGAATAAAGATCACCAAGGTATTCTGTTGTCTCAGTTGGCATGTTTCTGAGCATGTTACACACACACTCTGCCCAAAGACATTGATCTAGCTCCAGCTAGAGGATCGTCAGCCACACAGCTATCCTGGACTCTGCTCCATTCATTTCTGTCTCTTTGCACTTAAACCTGAAATCATTTTTCTCTGCGTCTTAATTCTCAGAGTATGTACACCTGGGCCTACATGTTTAAGTAGATGTTAAGATGTAGTGTTTTAGCCTAGATCTGTGCTACGTGCTTGAAGACCCTTTTCTCACATATTCCTCGTAAGTCTCTGAGGCTTGTATTGTTAGCCCCATTGTAGAGAAGAGGAAATAACAAGCCCAGGGGTAGGTAGAATGTTAAAGGAAGGATAATGGAGAATCACAGACCTTTTTGATTCCTAGCTTTGATACCTGTTTATCCATCTTTAACTTAAGGCAATCCCTTTGAGCCCTCAAACAATTCACTCTTGGAATAAATGTCTCTTTTTAAGATGTTCATTGCATCATAGTCAGGGCATATGAGTCTGACTCAAATCTCAGCCTTCTAGCTGCTATAAGTGGCTGTCCTTTACCTCAGACTCTGCATCCAATTAGCCAGAGCCCTCAATTGAAGAGCAATGGAGCGGACTCCCAGAAACTATGTGCACGACCTCATTTTGAGGCCAGGTCTCTTTTTTTACACCTTAAAAAAAGGTAATATGAACCCAGATCTTCAGCACGGAACAAATTTGACCTGTAAGGAAGACCAAAAGGCAATCAAGAAGTCAAAGAGACTGGGACCTAGCTGAAATCAGCTGGACCAGATGCTGTACTCCATGTGGAGATTGCTTCAGCAGACTGGCTGGGGTTTCTTTAGCAGAGAACACTGGACAGGGACAACATTGTCACAGAAACTAGTAATATTATTATGCGCTGTAATTGTTCTTTTTATTAATTACAGATTTAAATGACTTGAAATGCCAACCCACAGTCTAATTATGACACAAATTTTTCAGTTAATTTTTTCCATTAGATAACTTGCGTTTTTATGATCTTTGTTGTTTGTCTTCCCTCATACTCCAGAGCATGAAAAACAACATGTGTTTTTTAGGATATTTAATGTGTTTTTTCTGATATACCTATGTTGAATTTTTATTTTCTGTTGATATTTTCCAATATGGGTGTTTTGTCTATTTTCATTTATATAATTTGGTGCATTTTTATACCAGATACTTTGAAATACAGTTTTTTCATTCACTCATGATTAATCTGTAGTTGTCATCATATTGTTTGTTTTGGTTTCTTATTTAGGAATATCACATACTTATTATCTTTATTATTTATCCTTCATGTATACTAACTTTTCTGAAAGAATTCATATATTAATGATTTTTTTTTCTTTTGGGAGAATAACTCCTCATTAATTATTCTTTCTGCATTATTAATGGCATAACTACTGAAATATTTAATGCTCTAATCCAGAATTAAAATGGTTATTTCATGATTAAGTTTTGCTTATCTAATTCAATAATTTTTACTATGTCTGCCTATCAACTAACATGTTGCTTTATCTTTTGTCATTGTATTTTTTATTCTTTCTAAATATAGTTAATGTTTACATAAACTTTATTAAAAAGCAAACATATTATGATTCAAAGTTATTTCTACGTTATTGACAAGATTTTTCCCCAAAATTACATGAATCTATATCTGCCTCTTGAATGACATGATTTTTTACATCAGAACGTTTTACTGTATTATTTATTCCTTCGACCATGCATCTTTTCAAAATCAGTGATTCAGATGACTCTCTCTGTCAACTTGATTCTTAGGGAAAATAAATTTGTTTGGTTCTGTCTTGACTAAAGTCCTTATTCAGGAGTTGGTTTCTTACATGTCAGTTCTGTGTTTAGTCAACATATTATTTCAGGTTTGCATAATGATTATTTCAAGTCTTCACCTTTCTTTTACCCTGATAATAGGGAAATATAATCTCTAGTATGCAGGTTTTCTGTATGGTAAGATTGCATATTACCTTAGAGTCTCCAAATTTGTGGCTTTTGAATACCATTAATTGACACAAAGAAAATGTTTACTCTGTTCATTATTCAATGTCATTTTTACTTAGATTCTAAGAATTCTCAGGCATTGTCCTCTGTATTGCTGATAAAGGGTAAATAAGATACAGTTTCTGTACTCAAGATGCTTTCAGTGGGTAACAGAATTTGTATGTTCAATTATCGAACTTAAACTTCCAAACTTGAGTAAAATTCAAATTAGGTAAAAATCAATAAAATTGTGTGGTTCTAGAAGGATATTTGATATGTAAGCCCAGATCCCTGATTTTATTTTCCTAAAAATGATATTTGTGAATATGTTTAATATTTTTCAATTTTTTTTGCATTCTCTCCTTGTAAATTCCTTGGTGTTTATAGTCATTGGTTGAATTACATAAATTTCATGTTGCAGATATTGGTATTACTGATTTCACATTATTTTTATATTGATAAGTATTTCAGATAAAGTAGATAAGACACATAAATGATTCCAAATTTATCAAAATATAGATTCAAAGCAAATACTAAAAAGTGAGGTGTAGTTTAGAATTACAGTTATGTGTTGAGCTAGTAGTTTGAGAATATTGATCTGTGACTTTCATTACATTTAGGTTTTTACTTAGAGCCAACCCTAAATCTCTATAGGAGTCGCTAATGATCAAGTTACTTTTTTGAAGAAAAACACTTTCAGAACATGGTCACGAATTTGCTTGGTCTTCACTCCATAGACAATAGGGTTGAGAAAAGGTGGAACTAACAGGTAAAGATTTGACAAGAGGATATGAACATATGGTGGTATGTGTGAACCAAACCTGTGTGTGAAGAAAGAGAAGAAGGCAAGAAGGTAGAACTGTAGGAAGACACAAATGTGGGCAATGCATGTATTGAAGGCTTTGAATCGTGCCTCCTTCTGGGGCAGCTGAAAGACCGTGATAAAAATTTGGACATAGGACAAGGTAATAAAGATTATGTCAAACCCTAGGATTGCGAAGGCAACAAATAGGCCATATATCTTGTTGACTCGGGTATCTTCAATAGCCAGCTTCACAATGGCCATGTGCTCACAATAAGAATGAGAGACGACTGTAGTTCGATAATGTTTAAGACAGCATTTGATGAGCCCTAAGGAAGGTATTATAAGAATGGCAGCCCTGAGTGTCACCCCAAGTCCAGTATGAGTTAAGAACTGCTGGGAAAAGATGGTAGCATGTCTCAAGGGGATACAGATGGCCACATAGCGATCCAGGGCCATTGCCAGAAGGATACCTGATTCAATTGCCTGGAATGAGTGAATAAGCCACATTTGCAAAAGACAGGCATCAAAAGAAATCTCTGGCAAATGAAACCAGAAGATGCCTAACATTTTGGGAAGAATGCAGGTGTTCAGTGCAATGTCTGTGGCTGCCAACATGGCCAAGAAAATGTACATGGGTATATGGAGGCTGTTTTCATGTTTGATTATAACTAAAATTAGGGAATTTCCAATCACACCAATAAGATACATGGCAGAGAAGGGAATCCCAATCCAACGCTGTACTGACTCCAGACCAGGAATCCCAATTAGTATAAACGCGGAGGGCATGAAGACTGAGCCATTGAATGTCAGCATGATTTGTTCAGCAGAATCAAGTAGTAGATTTGCTGTTTCATCTTCTATTCTCTGTTGAGCCTTGATGAATTAAAAATTAAAAATATGTTAATTTATTTTAGGAAAATATACTTTAGTTATTTTAGGAGTGTATCATGTTATATTTTCTATTCTAACTAATCTTCTCTAATTTTCTGTCTCCTTTACCAAAGTCACTGAAAGACGAACATCAGGTTCTATTTCTCCATGTCTTAATCATTTTCAGTGGGCAAAATTAAATGGATTAGATCGCTTCTTTCTGGTTCATGACTACTGGATCAACAGTATTTTATGTTTGTTACTCAGCATATGTGCTTTTTCTGTGACTTACCAATTGAAATTGTTAAAAAAAAAATATTTAATGCAAAGCAAAGAATTTTAAAATGAGACTTCATCTACATTAGCCACAAAGAAAGGATCCACAGGCCGGGCGCAGTGGTTCACGCCTGTAATTCCAGCACTTTGGGAGGTCTAGGCGGGCAGATCACGAGGTCAGGAGATTGAGACCATCCTGGCTAACACGGTGAAACTCCGTCTCTACTAAAAATACAAAAAATTAGCCAGGCATGGTGGCAGGTGCCTGTAGTCCCAGCTACTCGGGAGGCTGAGGCAGGAGAATGGCATGAACTACTTGGGAGGCGGAGCTTGCAGTGACCGGAGACTGCACCACTGCACTCCAGCCTGGGCGACAGAGCAAGACTCAGTCTCAAAAAAAAAAAAAAAAATTTACTATAATCAATTTATGTCTGTGTTCAGTAAACATATATTAAACAGCTGCATACAGCAGAGACTGCATTTATGAATGGTTGAGAGATGAACCATCTCTCAACCACATGGTGTGCTTTATTTAAATGTATATAAATATAAAATATCTCTCAATCACATGGTATAATGAAGACATACACATTGAAAAGTAGTTGCACCATGGCCAGGCTTGGTGACTCATGCAGGTAATCCCAGCACTTTGGGAGGCCAATTTATACATTGGACTTAATTAAAATTAAGAACATTTCTAGCCATCAGACATACTATTAAGAAAGTACAGGCCAGGCACGGTGGCTCATGCCTCTAATCCCAGCACTTTGGGAGGCTGAGGCGGGTGGATCACGAGGTCAGGAGATCAAGACCATCCTGGCTAATCCGGTGAAACCCCGTCTCTACTAAAAAATACAAAAACTGGCCGGGCGAGGTGGCGGGCGTCTGTAGTCCCAGCTACTTGGGAGGCTGAGGCAGGAGAATGGCGTGAACCCAGGAGGCGGAGCTTGCAGTGAGCTGAGATCCTGCCACTGCACTCCAGCCTGGGCGACAGAGCTAGACTCTGTCTTTAAAAAAAAAAAAAAAGAAGAAGAAGAAAAGAAAGGATCCACAGTGCTGGTAGACCATTCCGGTCACAATCAGAAGACAAGTTTGAATAAAATGTTTTTTAGTTTTGAAATTCATTGACTGCTTTTTTTTTTCATAGTCTGATTTTTCTCATATAGACTCAAAATTCTTTCAACCTAATTTTTCAAACTTTCAGTGTCTTCTCAAAACCCAATCATATGTCTTATACCTTGTCCTGTGCATTCTCTAACAAAATTAATTCCTTATTTTTGATATCATGGGTCTTTTCTTCAGCACTTCCTATGAAAGCTTATTCTCACCTACCATGCTCTGCCATGTGCACATCTCTTGTATTTAATATCAATTGCCAACATATACCCTTTAATTTTCATTACCTGGAAATAGGCATTGTTACCTCCCTAAGCCTGAACCATCATCTCTTCTTAACAACTTGAAATTACATGAAAAATGTTATTTTTTTCTTTACATAAAGCTTTATATATCTATACATCTTCTATTCACTGAAATACAATTATTTCTGTAGAGGTGAACATTTTCTTTGGCACATTATTTTGCATAGGACTATTTCAACACTCTTTTCTGTCTCTGCCCTTCACTGATAACTCCAACATGTAACACTCTAGGCTTTCAGAGCCTCCTATCTCTGTTACCAGGGGACAAGTTTCAGTGTAGAGTGGCTTTGCCTTTTCATCATCCAAAGCTCAATGGCTTTTTATTGTCTGAATTAATCTCTGTTTCAAGAAATTATTTGCACCACAAAATGTGTAAAATATTAAATAATTTACATATTACCTGTATTTTCTTTCAGTAATTGCAAAACTCACTTTCTGAAGTAATTTAAGTAGACTGCAAAATAGATAGAGATAGTAGTGGAAGGCCAACAAGGAAAAATTCCACCAAACTGCCAGCTTCATCACCTTTCATTTGTCTGTTTGTTTAATTTTTTCCTTTTCCCCTGATATACTTAGATTGTTTCTGGGAAGTGAAAGAGCACACATAAGCTATCTCCAGTAATTGCAGAAATATCTTCTTTCTTTCCATAAAACTTATCCAAGAAATAAATTCGATGTTTACTATTTAATGATTTTAATTAACAAAGATTTATTAAGTATCCACTATGATCCAAATATTGTTTGAAGCAATTGAGAAACAAAGATAATTTTATTTATTCCATATTTATTAATTATCTACATTTTGCTGAATGCTTGGACTTCAAAAAGTAACTTGTACCATTTATTAAATATGTGTTAAATATCACTTAATTAATATCTTTAAACATTTTACATTGTTTTACCATTCTTAACTTATGAAATTACCATTGATTATATTAATATATTAATGTTAATATTAATATAATTGATAATATTAATGAAAGCCTAGGACTTCTTGTTATAAGTAAATATACTTGGATCAAAATTTTATGCTGTATTTACCCAGAAAGAACAAAATATGCAAATTTGTGTCCTCTGAGATTTTATAAATATAATTCTATAAATAAGGATTAAAAGATCTATGTATCAGAGTATAATTACATCAGGCTGTGTGATGTAAAAATATACCAACTATTTTCATCAGTGAACTTGTTAAGACTCTGATGGACATTACTCCTCAGTCACTTTAATTTACCACATAGGTATAGGACACACAGTATACAACATGTTTATTATATGCTACCTGTTTGATATATGTCCACTTCTTGGAAACATACCATCCGAATGTAAATAAAAAGTAAAAGTTTAAGTCCCTTCAACCATTTGAATGGACTTTCTCCTGATCCAGGGCACTCTAAAATTTAACCTGAAAGGCTGGTTCAGGCCATGAAGGGAAGTGGGGGTGAGACATGCCTCATTATATCTCTCCAGCATTAACATCAACATAGACCTTAAGTCTAATAAGAAACATTTACAATCTGTTCTCTCTCAAGCCTGCTACTCAGAGACTTCATCTGCATGATAAAGCTTTGATCTCCATAACCTCTTATTGCAACTCAGATATTCCTTTCTAATTGCCAATTAGAAAAATTTTAAACCTACCTACAAACCTGGAACCACCCCTGATTTCTGGACATAACGTATTTCTTAAATGTATTTTATTGAAGTCTCATTTCTCCCTAAAATGCATAAAACTAAGCTGCACCCAGACTACCTTGGCACATGTTCTCAGTACCTCCTGAGCACTGTGTCCCAGGCCATGGTCACTCATATTTGGCTCGGAATAAATCTCTTCAAATATTTTACAGAGTTTGACTCTTCTTGTTGACACATATACTGGGCAATAATCTCCAATTTGGCTCAAAAATATTTAGTGTTGCCTTTATCAGAAATATTGCCTTGATTAATTCAACAGGGCCACTTGAGTAATAGTTGCACTGGAGACTCCTTGAAAGGTAGCATACAAATTCAAGCTTTGACAAAGTATGTACTGTGTAGTCAGAGAAAAGATAGCAACAAGATGATGAAGCAAGTGAACAAAATAAAAATAGCAAGTAAATGAAATAGAAAGCAAGCCTTCAATCAAAAAGCCCATAGATCAGGTTGAGAAAATAATGACCTTTCTTCTGGATAGTTTTTTATTTCCATTTCTATTTCCACCTCCACTTCCACCTTCCAATAGGCCTAATTTATTTTTCTAGGGCAGGCTTTCTCAATCTCAGCATTGACATTTTAAGCCAAATAAATTATTTATTGTGGAAGATATCATCTGTATTGTAAAACGTTTAGAAGCATCTCTGGCTCTTATCCATTGAATGCCAGTAGCACTTCCTTGTAGCAACAATAAAAAATGTCTTCAAGCATTGCCAGATATCCCTTGGATGCGTGGAGAGGGACATATCACTGGTTGTTAGCAGTTATAACCTGATACTTCATATTAGAGGGGAAAATAAGCCCTTAATTAAATAAAGATTGATGAATTTATGTATCTTAAATCAAACTGGGCAGAATAAAACTGGGTATTGAGGGAAATAATTCTTCAGTAAATACTGGCCAGATAAAGGAGATAGAGAAGAACAGTCCTTAAAAACAAAATAGTTTGTATAAAATCACAGAAGTATGAAACATATGCTGGAAATACATATCAATAAATATTTTACTACATAAATTAGTTCATAAGCACAAATATTAGTTGGTCAAATGTAAAAAGGAAAGGATCAAATATAAAGTTACTATATTAAGCCAAGTAATTAAAAGTTTGTAGGTGATAGGCCAGAAATTTGGCCTTTTAAAAATTTTATTTGCTAGCAGGTTAGCAAATGATTTTAAGGGAATGAAAACTAGGGCATAGTAAGATCTTGCTAGAAAGGATATAGTCCAGATGAGATATTATAAAGTAATGTGACAATAGTGAAGGATTAACAACAAATCAAAATCTGTGAGGACTCACCCACATGATGTAAGGGTAAACTGAGAGAGGAGCAAAACATGTTCTTGCACTGAGAATTACTGCACTAAATGAGAAAAGGCAACCTAGGGAAGAACTTTGTTTGCACAAGTATGCATATGTTTAAAGGAAGAAGAAAGCTTCCTGAACCCCCTGGGCTAAAGTCAACACTCTAGAAACCTACATCTTGGATGTGTGAATAAACCCTAAATAACTACCACTCCAGTTCTGATACAAGATAATTCCAAGGATCTAAAAGTACTAAGGGATTTAGGAGTCTAAATTTACACTCCCTCCTAGAGTTAATCCATACTATCCACAATATCAGAAATCTCATCCCTTTATATCATCTTTAAAGTTCACCATTTGATCTCCACCTGAAACCTTCCCTTGACAGAAAACTCTCTCCCTCTTTTTTTTTTTTTTTTTTTCTGAGATAGTGTGCCACATTGCAATACAGCTTCCAACCTCATCTAGGTCTTTATACATAGCCACAAGCCGCCTCCCTCTTAATTTCTCACGAAGGTCTGAAATCTACATTTTAATAATAGACAACAGTCATAGTGTCTATGACAGTGAATTCTGCAGAACCTGAAGCCAGTCAAGAGAGGTCAAATCCTAGACCTGCTATTGCTTGACTTTGTATGCCCTTGAGCCAGTTGTGAAATTCTAACTACCTCAGTTTCCTCATTGGTAAAATAGAAAGAGACCCATTACAGAGTGATTGTAAAAATCAATGACATAATCCATTTCAAATATTGAGAAATAAACAAAAACGTGTTGATTGGCACCAGCTATTTTTCCATAAGACTTTATCCTTCTTATCTCATGAAATAACTTCACATATTCGATGGCACAGTGAGCATTTCTCCTAAATCTTCCCCAGTCTAGGCACGTTCAGTTTTCTCGGCTTTTAACAGATAAGCTTTCCATTTGCTTATCAGCCCAGATAATCATTCTCTAGATGTCCTCCCATTATTAAATCTCACTTTAAAATTTGTCACCCAGCATTTCATCAACTGATCCATAAATATTCTGAAAACCATGAGATACCATGAGACATCATTTTAGAGTCTGAACACTCAACTTGATTCTGTTGCATTGTTATCATTCTGGCATATTGAATCGCAGAAGATATATATTCTCTTTAGAATGAATTCTCCAATTTCCCAAATATAATGCAGAATCTCAAGCTCAAAGACTTACCAGAGATATCAATGGACTTATAAGCAGAAGTCATAGAGTAGAACTCTCTTTTTTTTTTTTTTTTTTTTTTAATGTTTCAGGCAGTGAACCCTCAGCATTTTGTATTATAAAAGGCCCCTTGGGATTGGGATCTCACAAATCTCTGGCCAGCCTTGAGGACCACTTGGGACAAGAGGCAGAATTTGGTTAAGAACTCACAAGATTCATTAACTAATCATGCTCTGTATCTAAAAATACAAAACAGAAACAAAAATACTGAATCTCTTCAGGACTTGGAACCAAAATGAACTCCCTTCACAAATTCATAAGAGATGACAGTGTACCATGATGACAATGTCATCACAGCACTTAATTATAAAAATAATGAGCTAATAAAGAGAAATTAAAATGTCTTGAAATATTCAGACTAATAAGTGTAGACAAATGCTGACAGATAATTAAAGGAATATTTTTGTAGTTTAATTCCAGTATGACAGGCAATTATTTCTCATTAGGTTCATGAAAGAGGCTGACTTTGAAAAGTGTACCTCAGGGCCTCAATCACAGTCACTCTCTGAGCCTCTTGTGCATGAGCTTTGGTGACACAAATCTTTCTTATATACAAACCAGCCTTCCTCAAGTTGTCCCAGTCATGTCAGAATTCTGACACAATGATGTGTATTTTTCAAAAATTTTAGTGCAGTCATAATATCTGTATCAACTTTGCATTGGAGACTAGAATTTTTAACATTTATTTCCTTAGTTGTGATAAAAGAAAAACTTCAGCCAAATTAAATTTAGAAAAGTTTAAATGAGCAATTTGCAAATTGGGCAGCCTCCCCACTAGAGTAGGCTCTGAGACTCCAGCACAGCCACATGGGGGAAGATTTATGGACAGAAAAAGGAAACTGAGGTAACAGAAAAGAGAAGTGAGGTACAGAAACAACTGAATTGATTACAAGTTGGCGTTTGCATTATTTGAACATAGTTCGAGCGGTTGTCTATATTTGATTGACAAAAACTCAGTGATTAGCTCAAGTATAGACTACAGTCTGTTTATACCTCCACTTTCTATAGTTCACAATATACAGAGAAACCCTTGGGCCAAAATTAAAACATGTAAGGAGGCAGCTTTAGGCTAAACTTGATTTTACAGTTGAAAAAAGTTTGTGCCTTACAAAATGGATTTTACAAGTTGAACTCATAAATACAAAGAATAAAGTGATGGTTACCAGACTTTCGGAAGACAGGGGGATTGGGGAAATGTTGGTGAAATGACAAAAAATTTCAGTTAGATGGAGAAAATCAGTTCAAGAGATATATTGTACATTAAGGTGACTATAATTAATCAACATATCATTATATATACTTGAAAATTGCTAAGAGAGCAGATTTTTAAGTATTCTCACAACAATAAAAAAGGTAAATATGTGAGGTGCACATGTCACTAATAGTTAGCTCTATTTAATCATTCCATAATGTATACATTTATCAAACATCATGTTATACACCATAGATTTATATAATTTCTACTCATCAACTAAAAAGGAAAAGGGATTGATAGCTTTGGCCTAAAGTAGACAGAGGGAAAAGATTCCCTTTCTCTGCATGGTACAAGACTGTATTTTTTGCATCTGCCTGAGAGATACGCTCTTACCAGGAATCACACTGCTTTTCTCCTGTGTTATTGGATCTGGACTTATTCAGGAGACCTGTTCTTTTTACATGTTAAAAGCAAGTGACTCCATCCTGTCAGTAACTTCCCATAAAATTATACCCAGCCTAGAAAAACCAATGGTATTGAATTAAGAACAGTTATATACTAGAACGAGCTCATATCATGCCTGTAAGAGCTGGTTTCAAGCATCTCTTTCCAGCTTTGCTTAGCTTTGCTTTCACTGACTTCATGTTGGTAGCTTGAAATCAGCCATGGTCGGAGTATTTACATCAGGAAAGTGAACAAACAATGTGAACAAGGATTACAATCCCCGACACAAATAACAACATACGAACTCCAAATAAAATGAAATATCTTCGGGAAAAGTAAGATAAATACTTTTCAGATAGGTATGAAGCAGGCTCAGGTAAAATCTGTACACTTCTGAAATCTAAATACTACTTTATTATTTATAGAGTAACTAACAAATACAGACCTACTGAATGGCTCCAAAGACACTTTTGGAAACATGCAAAAAAATGTGTGAACCTCAAGAAATCACAATGCTATAGAATACTGGAGACAAAAATATTACTAGATACTATTTAGTTAAAACCCATTACTAGATACTATTTAGTTAACACGGGGAAAACATCTGCTTTAGGCACAAGATGACTCACTACTTTGGTGACTGATATGGATCCTTAGTACTCATGTTAATAAATAAAAATAATTGTTTGCATAAGCATTTTAATGGAAATGTATACCTCTGAAAAATGTAATAGGAAATAAAAAGCGTTTTTTTAAAAAGACTCCTATCTGCACATATTTTCCAGAGAAAAGCAGAAACAAAACATTTGAGTTAAAATATAACAGAAACAAAATTTGAATAGCTTTTACTATAGATCGTTGATAAAATTCATCTAGTGAAAAGAAATAAGTTTTAATGAAATACGAAAATTTAAAATAGAAATGCGTGGCCATATGTATATGATGTGTAGAATTTTACAAATTAAGATGGATGTCTTTACCACACAGAAAAAGAAGGGATCATGGAAGTTTATATTGACCAGAGAATTGCCTACTAAGTTCAAGAGTAGACTCATCTATATGATGGACTATTAATCATAAAGAGAAATGAAGTTCTGACTTATGTTAAAACATCAATGAACATTGAAAAGATTATGTTAAGTGGAAGAAGCCAGACATAAAAGGCAACATGTTGTATAAACTCGCTTTTATGAAGTATCCAGAATACACAAATCCATAGGGACAGAAAGTAGATGAGTGATGACCAGAATTTGGAAGCAGGAAGAAATGGAGAGTGACTGCCAGTGGGTATGGAATTTCATTATTGGTGTTGATTAAAGTGTTCTGAGGCTGGGCTTGGTGGCTTATGCCTATAATCCCAATGCTTTGGGAGGTCTAAGTGGGCAGATAACCTGAGATCATTAGTTTGAGAGTAGCCTAGCCAACATGGAGAAATCCTGTCTCTACATAAAGCAAACAAACAAACAAAAATACAAAAATTAGTTGAGCATGGTGGCACACGGCTGTAGTCCCAGCTACTTGGGATGTTGAGGCAGGAAAATTGCTTGAACCTGGAGGTTACAGTGAGCCGAGATCATGCCACTGCACTCCAGCCTGGGTGACACAGTGAGACTCCATCTCAATAAGAAAAAAAAAAAGTTCTGAAATTACAGGATGGTGATAGTTGCATTATTTTCTAACTGTACTAAAATCCACTGACTTGTACACCTTTCGCAGGTTAATTATTTGGTATATGAATTATATCACAATTAAAAAATAATAATTGGCTTAGCATGGTATACACATACTATACAAAAAAACTAGATATATGTTTTGAAATATTAGGATATGATAAATAAATATGGTGATGTAATTTGATAAACAAGAAGGAAGCATAGCTCAAATATAAATGCAAAATCTTTATTCTGGGTAGAAGGGATATATGGAAATCTTTTGTACTTTCTACTCAGTTTTTCTGTAAACCTAAGTTTTATCCAAAAACCAAAGTATATTAATGAAAAAACAATAAAATAATAGAAAAAAATTTTTTTTTGAGGCAGAGTCTCACCCTGTTTCCCAGGCTGGAGTGCAATGGTGCAATCTCAGCTAACTGCAACCTCCGCCTCCCAGGTTCAAACTATTCTCCTGCCTCAGCCTCCCGAGTAGCTGAGATTACAGGTGCCCACTACCACGCCCAGGTAATTTTTGTATTTTTAGTAGAGATGGGGTTTCACCATTTGGCTAGGCTGATCTCAAACTCCTGACCGCGTGATCCGCCCTCCTCGGCCTCCCAAAGTGCTGGGATTACAGCCGTGAGCCACCGCGCCCTCCAGAAAAATCTTTATCCTACGGTAATAAAATATTATGTAACGAGTTTATTTTAGTTTAGAACATCTCTCTCTTTTTTTTTTTTTTTAATTATACTTTAAGTTCTAGGGTACATGTGCATAAGTTGCAGGTTTGTTACATATGTATACTTCTGCCATGTTTGTGTGCTGCACCCATCAACTCATCAGCACCCATCAATTCATCATTTATATCAGGTATAACTCCCCAATGCAATCCCTCCCCCCTCCCCCCTCCCAATGATAGGCCCCATTGTGTGATGTTCCCCTTCCCGAGTCCAAGTGAACTCATTGTTCAGTTCCCACCTATGAGTGAGAACATGCGGTGTTTGGTTTTCTCTTCTTGTGATAGTTTGCTAAGAATGATGGTTTCCAGCTGCATCCATGTCCCTACAAAGGACACAAACTCATCCTTTTTTATGGCTGCATAGTATTCCATGGTTCATGTGTCCTTCCGATTAATCCCAGCACTTTGGGAGGCTGAGGCGGGCGGATCATGAGGTCAGGAGATCGAGACCATCCAGGCTAACAAGGTGAAACCCTGTCTCTACTAAAATACAAACAATTAGCCAGGAGTGGTGGCGAGTGCCTGTAGTCCCAGCTACTCAGGAGGCTGAGGCAGGGGACTCGCTTAAACCTGGGAGGCGGAGTTTGCAGTGAACCGAGATCACTCCACTGCATTCCAACCTGATGGCAGAGTGAGACTCCATCTCAAAAAAAAAAAAAAAGTAAACAATTCAAGTGCAACAATTAATGCTCATGCACATTGTTAAAGATTTTAAAGGTCTTTGCTTTCTAATTGCTTTATCCAATATGTTTTTATTAATGGCTAAAATGTTTGAAGGTTGAATCAAACTGACCATGAACTACCTTTGAACTTTCAGTCAATCCTCTTTTCTAAGCTGTTTTTTGTTGTTGCTCTTATTTGCAAAATAAAAAGTTCTAACTGATGTGGACCATGAACAAACTCAAGACAAACTGAAAAATATTTGCAATGCAAATGACAAGTAGTTAAAATCTCCAATATACATATGGTAATTTTTATATGACATGTTTCAGAAAGTCACTAGAGTTGGCATTGTAACGTTAAAATCTAGTCATCTTCATGTATTGCGTTTTGTTTTTCAGAGAGCCCTACGCTTCTTTCATTTTCTACAGAAAGGAAGCTGTTTGAGGCATCTGCCTGCTGTCCTTTATACTACATTTGCCCACACTTGTACTTTTTTCACACTATACATCAATATTAAAAAGAAACCAATATTTTTAAAATGCAGAATATATGGATAGCCAGCTTATATAAGATGAAATACAAATGACCAAAGAACAATGTAAATAGACACTGAAACTCACTATAAGTTAAAGAAATATAGGCTGGGAGTGGTGGTTCATGCCTGTAATCTCAGCCCTCTGGGAGGCCAAGACAGGAGGATTGCTTTAGTATGGTAGGAAATCATTTTTCATTTATAAAACTGGCAAGAATAAAAAAAATTGATGTTACTTGGGGCTGAGTATACATAGAGAAACAGACTCATACTATTAAAGAGAGTGTACATTGGTGCTAAATATAAATTCTGAATTTCTCTTCAAAGAATTAGTATGTCAGTATGGTCAATTCTTTGCCTTCTACTTTTAAACTTAACTTCCTCGTAAAGCAACGTTTTCCGATTACCTCTCCAACCTGACTCATTCTCCACCTTGACTCATTCTCCACCTTGACTCATTCCGATTACCTACTCCACCCTGATTCATTCATTCCGATTACCTACTCCACCCTGAATCATTCATTCCGATTCCCTACTCCACCCTGACTCATTCATTCTGATTACCTACTCCACTCCAACTCATTCAGATTCATTCTCCACCCTGACTCATTTCATAAACATTTTTCCTGCCAAACCACTCACCCCGTCACTCTCTTTAAATTAGTCAGTTGGAATTAGTTTAGCCTGTGCGGTCTAACCCTAGCCAATAGGGGAATGACACAGCAGTAAGGACCACGGGCATCAGGAATACGAACCCCTTTCCCTCCCTTGTCCAGGTGTGTACTCACCATTGCTCCATCTGTAAGGGCACACCCTTCTGTAGAAGTAACTTGCCTTGCTGAGAATTAAAAATAAAATTTTATATTTGACTGCTATTTCCTTTGTGGCACCAAAACTTTATTTATAACATTGATGATTTTCAAGAGTAATTGCACAATTTCTATTAACTTTTATAATATTTATAGATTATTATTATTTATAATATTTATATTTATAAATTTATAGATTTTCATAGATTTATGGATTATTATAATACTTATAGATGATGATGATGATGATTATTATTATTGAGACAGAGTCTCACTATGTCACTCAGACTGGAGTGCAGTGGCATGATCATGACTCAGCAGTCCCAACCTCAGGGCTCAAGAGATTCTCCCACCTCAGCCTCCAGAGTGGCTGGGATTACACAGGTAGACACCAACATGTCCAGATAATTTTAAATTTTTCAGTAGAGATGGGATTTCCCCATGTTGCCAAAGCTGGTCTCGAACAACTGGGCTCAAGTGATTTGCCTGCCTTGTCCCGCCCAAGTGCTGGGATTATAGGCATGAGCCACTGCACCCAGCAAATATTCATAGCTTTTAACTTATCAATTCCACTCCTGAAATCTTAGACTAAAATACCTAAGCAAGTAGGCAGAGTTATATACAAATACCTTGTAACACTGTTTATAATAGTAAAATACTTAAAAATTCCAATTATTCATCAATTCAGAATTAGTTAAATAATTCAAGTTACATCTATGCTATGGAAATATTTTCTAAGCTTAATAAACGATGAAGAGATTCTATATACTGCCAATGAAAGGTGATTAAAATACATTATGTGAAAAAATAAAACTAATATGATACTGAGAGACAGGGCTAGCTGGATTTCCTAGGCCAACTAAGAATCTCTAAGCCTAGCTGGGAAGGTGACTGCATCCACCTTTAAACATGGGGCTTGCAACTTAGCCCACACCCAAGGAATCAGACAGCTCACTAAAATGCTAATTAGGCAAAAACAGGAGGTAAAGAAATAGCCAATCATCTATTGCCTGAGAGCACAGTGAGAGGGACAAGGATCAGGATATAACCCCAGGCATTCCAGCCGGCAACCTCCTTTGGGTCCCCTCCCCTTATACGGGAGCTCTGTTTTCACTCTATTTCACTCTATTAAATCTTGCAACTGCACTCTTCTGGTCCGTGTTTTGTTACAGCTTGAGCTAGCTTTTGCTGGCATCCACCATTGCTGTTTGCCGCCATCACAGACCCACTGCTGGCTTCCATCCCTAGGGATGCAGCAGGGTGTGGGCGGTGCTCTTGATCCAGCCAGGCGCCCATTGCCACTCTCCATGGGGCTAAAGGCTTGCCATTGTTCCTGCACAGCTAAGTGCCTGGGTTCGTCCTAATTGAGCTGAGCGCTAGTCACTGGGTTCCACGGTTCTCTTCCATGACCCACGCTTGGTTCTCTTCCATGACCCACGGCTTCTAATAGAGCTGTAATACTCACGCTGGCCCAAGTTTCCATTCCTTGGAATCTGTGAGGCCAAGAACCCCAGGTCAGAGAACACTAGACTTGCCACCATCTTGGAAGCAGCTCGCCACCATCTTGGCAGCTCTGGGAGCAAGGACCCACTGGTAACAATACATTGTAACTATAAGTTACATATTAAAATCATCATTTACATATTAAAATCATCTAAAAGAACCTCATCATACTGTTAACAGTGATTATATGTGGGAAATGGGATTAGGGTTCAACTCAGCCTCTATTCTGTCAGATGCCCACATACACACATATACACATACACATACATAAATACATAGACATTTCTAGCCACCACCAGGACCAGATCCTGCCAATCATACTAAACTGCTACTTTAGTTTCTTACCTGATATTTAACCTGTTTCAAGCTGTTTTTTACTTTATGGCTAAAGAAGAGTGGGATGGTACATGTTTACAGGGGATTTTATATCGGCAATAAAACTGACTACAAGTTAAAAAATGTGCCATGAATTGTGTGGATCGTGAGCACACAGATAAATTAGACGTATGATCCTGGTGAAGGAAGCAGTTACATAAAGAAAAAAAATTGGAGAGCAATGTGGTAGCTGCTATGAAAACTTGGAGGAGAGGGGTAGACAAAACCAGGGAAGTGGCCAAAATTTACTTCAATTAAACAACACTTCTAACTAAATTGTCTTAACTAGAGTCTAAAAGCTGGTTAGCAGTGCAAAAAGGTACAAGTGTTGGCACACATTATATGAAGAACAGCAGACAGATACATCAAGCAGATCAATTTCTGTGGAAAATGAAAACAAAAAAGTAAGGCTCTCTGAAAAACGAACATAATACATGAAGATGAAGAAATAGATTTTAATGTTATAATGCTAACTCGAGTAACTTTCTGAAACACGTCATATAAAAATTACCAATAAACGAAAGATGCAACGTTTCATTATTTTACATACAATATTATGAAAGATTGAAATAGGAAAGAAGTAATGATAGATTTATTACTTCATCAGCGGGAGAGAAGGAAATATGTTTAAGAATTATTTAACAAATCACAAGCAATTGGTGATTAAGTAGGTGTATTGTATGAAATTGAGGTCACTTTCAAAGAAAATGATTAGATTTTTGGATGAGTCAAGTGAATGGATAGTGGTGTTTTTCCTGAATTGAGGATGGTTTAAGAAATAGTGCCACTTTAAAACTTTTTAACTATTTATATAATTTTAAATACATAGAACTTTGTAGTAAGAGTATGAGAAACTCCCCTATAACATGTATGCAAAGATTCACATGTACCCATAATCACAAAGTCTTCATATTTTGCCCCATTGTGCTTTATCACTAGTTCAGTAGGTAGGAAGATGGAGAATTTTTTTTTCTGATTGGTTTACAAATAAATAGGAGGCATGATGCCCCTTTACATCTAAATTTTAAAGCTTGTATTTCTTAAGAAAAAGACATTATATTGTATAACTATGGTATTATAACCAAGATGAGGACAGTTAGCATTTAAATAAAATTATAACCTAATATAAACTCCATGTTTAAAGTTAGACAGTAGTCCCAACAATGACTTCTATAGCTGTATTTTCCTTTTTCAGAATCCAATCCAGGAACAACTAATGCAGTTACTTTTCATGTCTCTTTAGACTTCTTGAATTTTCAAAAGCTCCTCAGCTCTTCTTTTGCTTTCTTGATAGTGGAATTTTTGAAGAACATCCATTTATTATTTAGAATTTCCATCATTTTAGTTTCTTTGGCATTTCCTCATGACTAGGATTCAAGTTATGCAGTTTTGCTTGTTTGCTTTTAATGCCACAGAATAATGTAGCCTTTCTCCATGCACAACATCATTAATCATATGATGCTGATATGTTCTAATATTAATGTGGTTAGTTTCAGTCACTTGGTTAATGGGATGTCACTCTGGATTCATGGTAAGTTGCTATTTTTCTCTTTGTAATTCATAGAAATCTGTGAAAGTACATATTTATTGAGACTATTTAAATGGTCCCCTCCTCAGAGCACTTTCACTCATGAGTTTTATTATTCTGTTTATGAATTTTTAAATGCATCATACCTTTCCTCTTTATTTATTGGCATTATTGGCATTACTCTATAAGGAAGAGCATTCCCCTTTCCCAAATTTGTATTGCTTTACTTATATTTGTATAGATTCACAGAATCTGATTTTATTCAATGGGCTACAATCCTTTGCTATAATTATTTATTTTGATGCTCAAAATTTTCTAAATTATGCCGTAAGGAGCTCCTTCCAACTAGAACTTGGGTCCTTTCCACATGTTCCAATCATGCTTTGAGTACTTCCTTATTTTCTATCTCTGCATTGTGATTTCAAATTACTTTATGCTTTTCCAGCTCAAGCCACAGAAACAGATATTTTTCCAGAAAGCCCTGATCTTTTTCTGTGAACAAAGTTATTAAAAATATCAATATCTTGAAACAAGGATTGTTTTTTCATTGCCATTGCTTGTTCCTTGCTTTTGGTTCCTATAAGTGAACAGAGGAAATACATGCACACACACACAATTACGTAATTACCTTTGCGTATGTCTGTGTCTCTCTTTATTAAAAACAATGAATCCATACTTGCAATTGCAATTGGAATCCAAACCTTCAAGATTCTTTCTAGTCTCAATACTTTCCATATAAGTAATTATTTTCTTCACAAGTATAAAAATTATCTTCCATTATCCTCAACAGTTTTTCTCATTTCTTCAAGCCTAGAATACCCAGTAAATAACTCCCAGATGTCTAGCCAATATTACTATGAAAAGCAAATGTAAAAGCTGTTTGGTGTTTGTTTATACTCTTTTGTTACTAAGAAAAGACAGTAAAATGTATTGATCTTAAGCTTATTTTTTGCAAATATGTTACTCATTATCCTATCAAGATATAGAATGTTTCCTGCACTCGAGAAAGTTTTCCCAACATGACCATTCCCACCTTTTCAGGGGAAAGCATTGTTGTTTAAAAAAGAATTACTTTCAATTAATTTTACCTGTCCTAGAACATCATATAAATAGAATACTAAAATATGAACTAATCAGTTTTACTAACTAAAAAGTTTTTTCTAAATTATGACCCATACTTTTGCAGAGCTTATTAGTGTATTGCTTTATGAAGTGTCTGGTAAAGTGTTTTGCACATTTTTGTTTTTTACATGGAGTTACAAGAGTTATTTATATAAAATTTTAAAACTATTTATATAATTCAGATTTAAGTTTTTTTGCATGATTTTTAATCTGTGTATTGCTTGCTAATTTTCTTAGCAGTCTACTTTTGCTGAAGTCCAAATTGTTGATAAGATCATATCTTGTCGCTTTCTGTGTTGTAAGAAGGAAATCTTTGCCAATCTTCAATATATTAAAGTATTCTGATTTCTTCTTCCTAGAAGCCTTATTTTTTACTTCTATATTATCCCATTTGTATTAATATTTTGTGTGGTATTAAATTTTTAGATTAAACATATATATTTATAAAATGTATAGATATATATGAATACCTAATTTTGTTTAAAAGGCTGTCTATTTTCCATTGAATTGCTTTGATACTTCTGTATAAAATCAATGGATTGTACAAATGTGGGCTTACTTATGGGCTCTGTTGTGTTTCATTAGCTGTCCTCATGCTGATATCACACTATCTTTATTATTAGAATTTTGTAGTAAGTCTTGATGTTAGGTATTCTCAGTACTTAACACTTATTCTTTATTTTAAGATTGCTTTGGCTATAGGTCCTTTGAGTTCTCATGTAAAATATAAAATTAGCTTCTCAATTCATGGCAAAAAAAAAAAAAGGTTATTATGATTATATTTGGGATTGCTTTGAATCTTTACGTGACTTTAAGGAAATTAACATTTTAACAATAATGAGATGTCCAATCCGTGAATATGGCACAGCTCTCTATTTCTTTAGATTTTGCCTTTTTTTCAACAATGTTTTGTAATTACCAGTGTAAAATTTTTGTATTTTATTGTGTGCCTAAATATAAATTGTGTATCTTATGCTTTTACACTTTATGGCAAACTATTGTTATTTTCTAATTATTGGATTCCAGTATGTAGATTTATAAACAATTTTTATGTAGACTTCATACATTAAACTTTGCTAAATTCACCTACTAATTCATGATATCAGTTGTATTTGTATCCTTTTTAGGATTTTTCATGTTAAAAAGTTGTGTTCACTACAAATAAAGGTTGTGCAATTGTCATTGTGTATGTTAGTCTCAGACCTTGCATGGAGGGGACAACAGTTACTGTCCTCTGTTCCCGTCCTCGACTCTTTAGAGAGTCATCATCTAAAAGACACTGAATCTTAGAATATAGGGCAGAGTTATTTATCAGAACTCTATCATACATTTCACTCTCAGCCCTTACTTCTTGAATTGAATATCTTTTTTTTAAGCATTTGCACTTATGCCAGAAAAGTTTGATAGCCTTCTGCTTGAGATTACTCTACATTTCTAGATTAAATTTAAAGAGAATTGATATCTTTACAATACTGAGACTAGCACATCAGTGGCTGAAGGTGGATGAATTCCTACAAGCTTTATTTTGTCCCAATGTTCTTTCTTTAGTAACTTGTAAACCATGATGTTGAGTCTCTGGGGTCGGGAGGTGCTGTAGTTACCTGCTCTCTGCCTTGGTTTTTTTTATTCTGAATAGTTGAAGGTGTCAATTTAATTGGGGCACAGTGCCCAGATTCTGGTCAGATATTATTCTGGATGTTTCTGTGTGGGTATTTCTAGATGAGACTGGCATTTAAATTAATAAACTTTGAGTAAAGCATATTGTCCTTTATAACGTGCCTTCCAAGCAGTTGAAGACCTGGATAGAACAAAAGACTGACTTGCACCAATCAAGAAAGAATTCTACCAGGAGACTGCCTTTGGACTTAAATTACAACACTGACTCTTCCCTGAGTGTCCAGCCTATTGGATCTCCCTGCAGATTTTGGATTTGCCAGCCTTCATAACTGTATGAGGCAGGTTCTCAAAATTAATCTATCTCATATAGATACATAGATACAGATACATATGTATATGTATACCTATCTGCGTATATGTGTATATACATACATGTATGCATAACCTATTGGTTGTTTACCCTGAAGAACCCTTATTAATACAAATTCTGAGCAATTTTAGAAATTATAAATAGATGTGGTAGGATATCACTTTTTTGTTGTTTTTTTTTTTTTGGAGATGGAGTCTTGCTTTGTCACCCAGGCTAGAGTGCAGTGGAGCCATCTCCATTCACTGCAACTGCCACCTCCCGGGTTCAAGCAGTTTTCCTGCCTTAGGCTTCTCGAGTAGCTGGGAATCACCTGCATTTTTAATACTGTTTAAATACAGGCATACAGCTTAGTATTAAAGTGAAATAGGCCTGCTAACCAAATCTCAAAAGTTCATAAATTTAACGATAAATTGAGGGTAATACTGTTGTATTCTCACATTGCAATGGAGACTACTTAGGAATACCAACATAAAAGGCTTGTTGCCAAAGGACAGTTCTCTACCAAGAAGGGTGGAAATGAGCTAAATGTTGCAAGTTATTTTTCCCAGATTGAACATTTAAATGAAGGGGTACAGAAAGCTAGAAGGGTCAGTTCCTGAAAGCAATTTTTTTGGGGGGGCGGACAGAGTCTTACTATATTGCCCAGGCTGGAGTTCAGTGGCACGATCTCGGCTCACTGCAAGCTCCACCCTCTGACTTCAAGCGATTCTCCTGCCTCAGCCTCCTAAGTAGCTGGGATTATAGGCGCCTGCCACTGCCCCCGTCTAATTTTTTGTATTTTTGGTAGAGACGGGGTTTCACCATCTTGACCAGGCTGGTCTTGAACTCCTGACTTCATGATCCACCCACCTCAGCCTCCCAAAGTGCTGGAATTACAGACGTGAGCCACCACGCCCTGCCTGAAAGCATTTTTTTTTTTTTTTTCACCAAGTGTTCTGCTCCTAATAGGTCAAAGATCTCCAATATTAAGACTTTTTACTTTTCTTTTTCTTTTCTTCTTTATGCCTGAAGTCAATTCTATGAGAAAATGCCAATAGCCTATTGGAAATCGTCGGGTAAAGTCCTGAGCAATAAAGCCCTTGGAAATAATTCAATATTTACTCATCAAATTTTAAACTCAAGAAGAAAATAAATGGACACAAATTAGAAAAATGAACAAAATAACAATGAAGTACTTCACATAATGTACAAATGGAAAAGAAGATAGCAGCACAAATATTTCTTTGTTAAATGATAATTATAAAGGGAATCATATTTTACCTATCAAACTGTCAAAGGTAAATGTCAGTAATAACTAGTGTTGTTGAAAATTTAGGCACACATTATTTTAGTCATTGTTGAAATTGATGTAATCTCCTGGAAGTTAATTTTGTGATTTCTATAAATCTTTCTTGAAAATTATCCTTACAAAAAATATTATTATCTTTCAAGCGATTTTCTGTTTAAGAATGTTTTCAATAATTGTCCCTGTCAAAGTGTGTAAGAGGGTAGAGGGTCCTGGTTATCCTCCTTTCCTTGTAATCACCCATTTGTTTTTTCTATTTTCTATCAGTAAGTCTCAGCTTGGGACTGATCCTGAAATTTGAAGACTATAGTAATTAAACAATATGAACTCTGGACTACATATTTTATGAGATATTAAAATTCGGAAATGGTGCAAATATGTTGTAGTTTCACATTATTCTCTTTGTTGGTCCTATATTACCACATAATATGTGGTGCTGCTGAAAGTGGTAATTGTTAAACATCCCAAACCTGGCCTGCTTCCTGTTTTTCTATAGCCCACTAGTTAAGAATGATTTTCACAGATGAATATTTGTAATCAATTTGGTGATAGGGAAACTCTAACTTTCAGCTATACTTTGTAGAAAAAAAAATGGATTCTATTATTTTAATTAGTGGACATTTAATTAAAGACAATGCAATTATTATTGTTGTTAATATTGTTTGAATTTCATAAAAATTATTTGTGGACATATATTTTACTGTCTTGTTATATTAATGCCTATGTGATATTCTTGAATTTGCCTCTTTTTCCATAAAGCCTAAGCTATATATTATTTGGCCATTTATTTAAAAGTTTGCTGAATTCTGGCTAAAATATTAAGAAATAACATCAGAGGCTATTTTATTTTTGAGAAAATTATGTTACTTAAGAAAAACAATCCCTATTGGTAATCCAATAAAATTAGTTCTAGTAAATATTGAAACTTGAAACAGTCTCAAAAGATCCCTTAAGATAGCCTCTATAATCATTCTCAGCAGCCACGGATATCTGCTAAGTCCTAATCCCTGAAGCCAGAGGATCGGCCAGGTAGGTGTATGACAAGCAATCTAATACTTCTTATATTTGCAGTGGCTTTAATCTGGTAAATCAAAGTATGGGCATCTGCATATATGTGAATATTTTCCATAACCTTGAGAAAAATGATCTATGACCTGAGGTTTTTCAAGAACAATTAACCAGCCGTAAGTTCTTATGCTACTAATTTTAGACAATATATTCCTCCTCTTCACTAACACAATAGCCCTGGACTTATTTATATTTGCTGTGTGGTATGCTGCCACATGCCCAAGCAGACACACACACACACACACACACACACACACACACGTGTCTTACTTGTAGAACACAAGCAAACAAATGAACACTCTCCAATGGCACATTATAGCTTTTGGAATAAAGTCCAGCAACTCTCACAGCATTAATAGTCATTTTTGATATTTGCATTTTCCTTGTCTCCCCAAGTTCTACCTTGCACTCATACGATATTGAAAAAACTAGAGTTACCTTAAACTACATTATCTAGTTTAAATCTGCTCTTCTATCTACCTTGTCCACTCATCCATCATTCCTCAGGAATCAGAGGTAACTGCCTAACCAAAAAACAAAATACAGTAACTGCAACTCTTCTGCTTTAGTTAAATTTCAATGCTTCATTCTCTCTGAACTCCACATCCCATGTGTACACTTGTTATTTCTTCCTTCTTTCCCCTGCCGGCCCATCCCCCACCTCTTTTCCTTTCAGTCTCTCTTTTCCAGAATTACATAGGTACAAATTCATGAGAATTACTCACTGTACCAAATTTACTATTATGTCACAATTCTGTAGTATAGTATTCATAATATTGTAGGTTTTTGATAAAACAATGAATTAATAAAGAAGTAAATTTTGGGGTTAGCAAAAAAAACAAACAACGACAACAACAAAAAAACACATTGCTGTGTCAAATGCAACAACTGGTTCTAATTTTTGTGCCTGTAATTCCCTGCATGACTCTGAAAATGTATTTAAATTTTTAGGCTTTATTGTCTCTTGATATTCATAAGGTTTTCTTTGATAAGAACACCATTAACATGTACTTCCTTTGATTTTTTTTTTTTTTTAAAGCAAGGATAATGGAGAAAATGAGAGTCAACAACTTGTTTTCATTGAGTACCTGGACGTTTCAGAACAACGAGACTTAGGTGCATTTAAATTCAGTGACAAAGGCATAATTTATAAATCCTCCTGGAGCAATATTCTTCGAGGAATAACTCAACCAGGGGCTAAAGAATAAAAGAGAAAAAACAAATAGTATGTATTCACCACTTTACTCTTCACACTTCTCAATTTCATTAGTCAGGTAGAATTTACAACCCCATTGATTGATATGCTATGATGATCTAAAACCAGCTATTATGCTGGCAGATTTCACAAACCAAGCATCTCAAATAATATGTATTTTTGTTTTGTTTTGATATGGTTACTATTGCAAAAGAAGGAAGCATGTGGGCATTAATTAAGGTGGATTTTATGAACAGAACATTTTTACCACATGAATGCGAATCTGCGTGGTCTTTGCACCATAGACAAGTGGATTGAGAAATGGAGGGACCAGCAAGTAAATGCTAGAAAAGAGAATATGGATATAAGGGGGATGTGAGACCCAAACCTATGTGTGAAGAAGGAGAAGAAGGCAAGGAGGTAGAACTGGAGGAAGACACAGATGTGAGCAATGCAGGTATTGAATGCTTTAAACCTAGCCTCCTTCTGGGGCAAACGAAACACTGTGATAAATATCTGGATGTAGGACAACGTGATGAATGTGAGGTCAAATCCTGCAACAGTGAAGGCCGCAAACAAATCATAGATTTTGTTGACTTGAACATTTGCTGCAGCTAGTTTCACAATGGCCATATGCTCACAGTAGGAGTGGGGGATGACTGTTGTGTGGTACAATTGAAACCGGCACTTTATCAGTACTAGGCATGGGGCTACAAGAATAGCAGCCCTGAGTACGACCATAGTTCCTATCTGAATGACAAGCTGATGGGTGAAGATGATGGCACATCTTAGTGGATAACAGATGGCCACTTAACGATACAGGGCCATGGCCATCGGGATGCCTGACTCTATGCACTGAAATGTGTGGATGAACCACATTTGAAGCAAGCAGGAATCAAAATAGATTTCAGGCGCATTAAACCAGAATATTCCAAGCATCTTGGGCATAATGCTGCTAGCAAGTGCAATATCTGTAGCTCCTAGTATGCCTAAGAAAATGTACAAGGGCTCATGGAGACTACGCTCAGATTTGATGATGATCAGAAGCAGGGAATTTCCAATCATAGCAATGAGATAAATGTCACAGAATGGATCCCAATCCAGCACTGCACAGATTCTAGGCCTGGGATCCCTATTAGTGTCAACACAGAGGGCATGTAGACTGTGATGTTGGAAATGGACATAGTGTCCTTGGGCCTCCTGATGCAAACAAAAGAAGTTTCTCAGTCAGTGTTACTGTTCCTCTTCTGCTTTCTGATTTTATCCAAAGTCATTATATTGAGTCTGTCTGATTTGGGTAGAACTCTAAAATCATCCATAATAGGACATTATGCACATGGCAATCCAAATATATTAGAACCAACAAGATCACCTGGACAGGGGATTGGACCACTGGCCTGTCTGTTATTTCTTTCCAGACCTGTGGACAAAAAAAATACATAGAAATTTATTTTTATTGGATATTGCATTTTAATGAGTGTAATAAACCTTTCCGTATTTCACATTTCAGCTATTCCTCTATTATTTAACTATTTCCGATTTTCTTTAAGTTAAGAACATTTTAGACCAGCAGATTATCAGACTCTGACCAGTACATTGGTGTAAAAGATTCCCAATGAAAGAGAATAGAGGTAGAAATAATTGACACCCAAGAACATAATATATTTCTTTTTATATTCAGAAGAATGTAAAGAGAGTGCTTTAGAAGGTATAGAAGTCCTTATACTTTTGACAAATCTGGGCCAAATCTCCTGGTTGCTTTTTAAATTTCTTGAAAGTTAAAAGGAATTATACTTTTTCCTATATATTTTTAACAGCTGAGATTCTTGAAATGTTGTGAGTTTAAAAATTCTGTAGTACACTTTATAGAATACCTAGAGAGAAGGAACTGCTAAGGGACAAGATGAGCAGCAACAATGCATACAACAAGAGGACTTGCTCCTGATAAACCACAGATAATGAATAAGGACAAATGAATCATTTAGCCAGAATAGAGTCCAGTTTCCTGGTTTTAAACTGTTAAGAGTTATAATTAGCATAATATGACCCAATGAAGGTTCATTAGTTCATAATGAAATATAGGTAAGTGAGATGCTTATATAATTTTGTGAGCTCTGACATAAGAAATTAGTAAAAATAAAAAAGCTAAAGGACAGATTTCTTAGAAGTCAAATGCAGAATTAGACAGGGAAGTCAGGACAAACTTGAGGATACTAAAATTGAGAAAAGCACTATGAATAACTGAAGAAAATTTAGTCACTTTTCAATTTCACTGATGACTGAATTTTCTGAAAAACCTGGGTTCTTATGCTTTATATGAAAGTTCTCTGATCAAAATAGTTATTTTCTAAAAATTACATATTTTGGATCAGTACATTTTAAGCTATACATTAGAGAAATGTTTGTGATTCACTGAAAAGTGGGGTTAAGTTACTTCATTCTTTCCTAGACATTTCAATAAAGTTGCTTTATCTCAGCAAGCTCATGAATGAGCTAACCACATACTTAATGTCACCAATATACTGGAAATTCAGGAAGCAACTCTTCTTTGAAAGAAAAAGCTGCTGTTTTTTGAAAGAAAAAGAAGGAAGGAAAGTAACAAGGAAGAAAGAGAAAAGAGGAAATGGATACAAGTTTACTCAAATGTTCAACAACGAATGTTCAACTGTTGCTGAACTTCAAATCAAAGAACCAAATCAGCAGAGGACATTTCACAACAGGGAGGTTGTATCAGCTAACATATATTTACTGTAAATTTGTAGGTCAATTAAATACTGTGATTTCCATAGATTTGATCCCCAGTGCTTAGTTTTATGACACTCCCATCCGTAAGTCACTGGCTTTTTCTAATAGGGCAAATTTTTTCTTCTCCAAAGATAATCACAATTGGAATAAGAATCCTTTAAGGGCAATCACAATGTCTGACTTATTCAAGATTAAAGAGCTGACATGTGAGGACTACCTGACAGGCACAGATAGCAGGGTTGCAGGTGGTGGTGTATGTAAGTTCCTGGTTAGTTGGATAGGGTGCTTGTTATTGGAGAAGCTGGCAATTAAATTATGGGGGAAACTTGGAATTCATGAGACTTACTCCTCAATTATTATTGAGACCTGGTTTTACTCTTACCAAATACCTGAAGAATATTGTCCATTTTTCATGACATTTTCATTCATCACTCACCAATTTTTCTTCTCCAGTGATTCCGGTCACCTTCCCTTAAGCTGCGGGTTCTGTGATGGCTGTACTTTCTGTCTGCACTCTGTGTAACAGCATCCAGCTAATGTCATAAATTTTACTCCATTCGGTGCTGGGATATGTGCCAATACAATATACTGTGGACATTTTGCATATGACTTTTTACACTTTTCATTTATCTCTAATACGGACACTCTTCTTCTTCTTCTGGAAGTCTGTCTGAGTCCATTTTTGTGTGCTCATCCCCCAGTAAAACTCAAAGTGGCATTCAAAAGGTCTGTGACATTCGAAACACGGGATAAACTTATTGAGCTCAAATTGGATAAAAAAGTTGCTAGCCACCAATTTAATGTTACTTTATGAATGTGTGGCGAAGTAGGAGGAGTTATGAGCATGAAATGAGGGATTTCCTAGTTAATAGCCAAAACCACAAGGGACCCAGCAAATTTTAAGTCAGCCCTCTTGGGTTCATTGGCACCTAATATCCTCGTAATTATTTCTACACTTGCAGAAATATCCTATCTCTCTTCTTCTCTTTTCCCTCAGGCTAAATGCAGAATAATTGACATGCATTTTTTTTTACAAGCTATGTTCTTTTTCTGCCATTTCTATTTGCAAAATTCTAAAGCCAATTTAAATGCAAACATGTTTCTATGCCAATTCCATTCTATTTAAATAAATATCTTGGTGACACTTTCACTGAGGCAAGGTTTTTCTCTTTTTTTCAGAAAAGAAAAATCTGTATTCACAACTACTTTTTATCACACAATTACCTCCTCAGTCTTCTTCAGTCTCATTCTTCCCATTTTATTTTATTGATTTTTTTTATCGTTTAGTAAATTATGTAACATTCTTACAGTGACAAATTATAATGGACATTTCTAAGTCCTACAAATTTAAAGCTGGAAGAAGCTTGTTGAACATTTGAATTAACTTGTATCCATTTTCTCTTTTCTCTCTTTCTTCCTTCTTACTTTCCTTCCTTCTTTTTCTTTCAAAAAACAGTCATTATATTCCTACTATATATGAGGGAAGTAATGTTATATACTCTGAATGAAATGAAAAAAATTATAAATAGTCTTACCTTTACATTATTAGTAAAATGGGATTATGCATTAAAATTTCATTTATCACATAAGTATCTGATAAATTCTAAGCAAGACTTATGCATATGACACTATTCTTGACATTTTACACCTGGTTTCTAGGCTTTCTTGAATGTAGCTAAGAGACACTTGATATAATGTTTAGACATTGGCAAATTTAGGAAGCATACTAATGGTGGAGAATATTTATAGTGAATTTCCAGGAGAATAAGGAATACAGATGAAAAGGCAAGGAACCCTATGTGCTCTTTCCAGAATTTCCTCTGTGAAGGAGCATAAAGCAACGGTACTGCTGCATGTTGGATGAAATTGATTTAGAGAGCATATAGGCAGCTAATCTAACATTCAGGTTATTCTTTTGTCACTAAGAAACCATTTAGACTAGTATACCATTTGGTTTCTTCCTCTTATACTGATTTATTTCTTTCTTATTTCTTTCTCTTATACTGATTTTATTTAAATTCGGGGGCTCTCCAAACCTGGGTCATTTCGTTCTAAAACTATTCATATGTGCTAGTGACTCCATCTACTCCAAATAATTTAGTTGTCACCTTCATGTGCTAACTCCTATAACAATATTTCCAGCCCAGATTTTCTCCCTGTGTTCCAAGTACGTAGGAACAGCATGTACTGTCCAAATTTTAGTTCATATGTCAATCCTTTGAAACACTGTCAGTGAGTTCTACACTTAATTCAAGGGTTTTTTTTTTTTTTTTCATTTTACTTGTAAATATTGGAAGACTTTTACACATGAATCAATACCTATCTCTAGATTTTTTTAGCTGGTCTACCGAATATTTTTTAAATTTATTTTTATTAAGGTAAAATATACATATGTAATTGACCATCTTTACTTTTTTTTTTTCCTTGAGGCAGAGTCTCTCTCTGTCATCCAGGCCGGAGTGCAGTGGTACGATCTTGGCTCACTGCAACCTCCGCCCCCCAGGTTCAAGCGATTCTCCTGCCCAAGCCTCCCGTGTAGCTGGGATTACAGGCGCCTTCCACCACGCCTGGCTAAGTTTTTGTATTTTTGGTAGAGACAGGCTTCACCATGTTGGTAAGGCTGGTCTCAAACTACTGACCTCATAATCCACCTGCCTTGGCCTCCCAAAGTGCTGAGATTACAGGCATGGGGCACCACACCCAGCCCATCTTTACCATTTTTAAGTGTACAGTTCAGTCGTAATACATACATAGATAGATATACAAATTTATATATATACACATTTATATATATATATACACACACATACACACATATGCACACACACACACACACACACAGAAAGAGAGAGAGAGAGGGAGTTTTTTTTTCCGCTTCATTTCTCCTTCTTCTTTTCCCTCCAGCCTCTGGTAACTACCAGTCTACTCTCTGTCTTCATAAGATCCACGTTTTTAGCTTCCACACATGAGTTAGAAAATGTGATATTTTTCTTTCTGTGCTTGGCTTATTTCACTTAACATAATTGCTTTCAGTACCATTTGTGTTACTGTAATTGATAGTATTTCATTCTTTTTTATGGTTGAATAATATTCCATTGTGTGTGTGTGTGTGTATATATATATATTTTTTTCTTTATCCATTTATCTGTTGACAAATACGTAGGTTGATTTCAAATCATGGCATTTGTGAATAGTGCTATAATAAACATGGGAGTACTGATATATCTTCGACATACTAATTTCCTCTTTTACCTAAGAGTGATATTGCTGGATCATGTGTTAGTCCTACTTTAAATTTTTGAGAAATCCCTATACTGTCCTTCATAATTGCTATACCAATTTATATTTCCACCAACAGTGTAAAAGGGTTTCGCTTTGTCCACATCCACACAAGCATCTGTTATTTCCTGTTGTTTTGTTATAAGCTATTTTAACTAAGGTGAGATTATACCACATTGTGGTTTTGGTTTATCTGGTGATTAGTGATACTAAACATTTTTTCAAATACCTCTGGGCCATTTGTATGGCTTCTTTTGAGAAATATCTATTCAGGTCTTTTGGCCATTTTTTCTTTATTTCTTTATTTTCTATTGAGTTGATTGAGTTTCTTGCATATTCTGGTTATTAATCCCTTGTAAAATATATAGTTTGCAAATATTTTCTCCCATACTGTGGGTTGTCTCTTCGCTTTATTGATTATTTCCTTTGCTGTGCAGATCTTGAAACAATCCCAATTGTCTATTTTTGTTTTGGTTATTTGTGCTTTTGAAGTCTCATAGACAGTATTTGCCCAAATCAATGAATGCCCTGGAGGATTCCTCCACTGTTTTCTTCCAGTAGTTTCACAGTTTCAGGTCTTAGATTCAAGTGTTTAATCCACCTTGATTTGATTTTTGTGTGTAGTGAGAGATAGGGGTCTGATTTTACTCTTTTGCATATGGATATCCAGTTTTTCTAGCACTGTTTCTTGAAAAGACTGTATCTTTTTTTTTTTTTTTTTTGAGATGGAGTCTCACTCTGTTGCCCAGGCTGGAGTGCAGTGGGGGCATGATCTCGACTCACTGCAACTTCTGCCTCCCAGGTACAAGCGATTCTCCTGCCTCAGCCTCCTGAGTAGCTGGGATTACAGGAGCTCCCCACCATGCCTGGCTGATTTTTGTATTTTTAGTAGAGATGGAGTTTCACCATGTTGGTCAGGTTGGTCTCGAACTCCTGACCTCGTGTTCCACTCACCTCAGCCTCACCAAGTGCTGGGATTACAGGTGTGAGCCACTGTGCCCAGCCCATTTGTTCCTCTTTTTATGTTCTTGATGACTTTGTCAAAGATGACTTGATTGTTAAGTGCCTGGATTTGTATCTGAGTTCTCTATGCTGCTCCATTGGGCTGTGTGTCTGTCTTTATGCAGTACTATGCTGTTTGACTACTGTAGCTTTGTAGTAGATTCTGAAGTCATATAGTGTGATAGCTTTGGTTTTGTTCTTTTTGCTCAGGATTGCTTTAGCTATTGGGGATCTCTTGTGGTTCCATACAAATATTAGGATTGTTTTTCTATTTCTGTGAATGCCATTGGTATTGTGACAGAAATTGCACTGAATCTGTACATTGCTTTGGGTAGTATTGTCATTTTAATATTAATTCTTCTAGTTCATGAGCATGGAATATCATTCCATTTTGTTTGTGTGTCCTCTTCTATTTCTTTCACCAGAGTTTTGTAGTTTTTCTTATAGATATCTTTTGCTTCTTGGGTTAGATTGACTCCTAGGTATCTTATATTTTTATTGCTATTATAAATAAGATTGTTTTATTGATTTTTTTGCAGATTATTTACTTTTTATATATGAAACACTACTGATGTTGTATTTTTATTTCATATCCTGTAACTTTATTGATTTTTAAAAATCAGTTTTAATAGTAGTTAGTGAAGTTTTTAGTTTTTTTCTAAATATAAGATCATGTCCTCTACAAACTAGGCTAATTTAACTTCTTCCTTTCCAATTTGGATGCCCTTTATTTCTTTCTCTTGCTGAATTTCTCTGCCCAAGACTTTCAATATTACGTTAAATAATGGCAGTGAAAGTGAGCATTCTTGCCTTGTTTCAGTCTTTAAGAGGAAAGGCCTTCAATGTTTCTGTGTTCAGTATGATGTTAGCAATTGCTTTGTCCTATATGGTCTTTATTATTTTGCGGTATGAGTCTTCTGTACCTCCTTTTAGGTGCATTTGTTGTTGCTGTGGTTTGGGTATATTAGAGTAATGCTGGCCTCACAGAATAAGTTTAGAAGTAGGCCCTTCTTTTCAGTTTTTGTTTGTTTGTTTGAGGAATTTGAGTAGGATTAGTATTAGTTCTACTTTAAATATTTGGTAGCCCATCAAATCCTGGGTTTTTTTTTAAATAGGAAACTTTATATTACAACTTTAATCTTGTTATTCATTACTGTTCTGTTGAGGTTTTCTATTTCTTCAAGCTTCAGTCTTGCTAGGCTCTGTGTGTCCGGGAATTTATCCATTTCTTCTAGATTTTCCAATTTGTTGGAGTACAGCTGTTCATAATAGTCTCTATTGAGTCTTTGTATTTCTGAGGTCTCAATTGTTATATCCTCTTTTTCATTTCTGATTTTGAGTCTTTTTTTTCTTAACGTTTTGTTGATTTTGTTTACCTTTCCAAAAAAACAACCGTTCGTTTTATTGATTTTCTGTACTTTTTTGGTCTCAATTTCATTTGTTTCTTCTCTGATATTTATTGTTTCTTCCCTTCTGTTAATTTGCATTTGGTTTGTTCTTGCTTTCCTGTTTCCTCGAGGCACATCGGTTGCTTATTTGAAGCCTTTCTACTTTTTTAGATATAGGTGTTTATTGCTATAAACTTCCCTCTAAGTACTGCTTTTGCCATATCCTATAGATTTTGGTATGTTGTATTTCCTTTTTCACTTGTTTCAAGAAGTTTTAAAATTTCCTTCTTAATTTCTTTAGTGACTCATTGGTTATTCAGGAGCATACTGTTTAATTTCCATATGTTTCTGTATCTTCTGATGATCCTCTTGGTATTCACTTCTAGTTTTTATTCCAATGTGGTCAGAAAATATACTTGATACAATTGCTATTTCTGAAAACTTTGTCCAGACTTACCTTGTGGCCTAGCATATGGCCTTATTTAGGAAAATATTGCACATGCTGCTTTAAAAAAATTTATCTTCTGCAGCAGTTGGGTGACATGTTCTGTTAATGTCAGTTAGGTCTATTAGATAGAGTGCATACATTGACTGTTGTTTATTTGTTGATTTTTAGTCTGGCTGATCTGTTCATTACTGAGAGTGGGGTGTTTAAAGTCTCCTACTATTATTGTATTGCAGTCTATCTCTCCCTTTAGGACTATTAATGTTTGCCTTATATACCTGGGAGCTTTGATGTTGGGTACATCAATATTTATAATTGTATCCTCTTGCTGGATTGACTCCTTTATTATTATACAGTGGCCCTCCTTATCTTTTCTTATAGTTTTTAAATTTGTGGTCTATTTTATCTGATTTAAGTACAATTACTACTGCACTTTTTGGTTTCCAGTTACATGGAATTTTTTTCCAGCCCTTTGCTTTCATTTATGTGTGCCTTTATAGGTGAAGTGGGTTTCTTGAAGATAGCGTGTAGTTGGATATTATTTCTTTATCCGTTTATCGTTCTATGACTTTTAATTGGGGAACTGAGACTATTTACACTCAGTGTTGTTATTAAGTAAGGATTTCCTTTTTTTCCTTTCTGTTTTTTTTTTTTTTTTTTTTTTTTGCCTATTTTTGGCTCTATGGAGACTCCTCTCTTCCTTTTTTTCCTTTGTGGTTACATGATTATTTCTGGTAGTATATTTTAATTTATTGGTTTTTTTTTTTAGTTAATCTATTATAGGTTTTTGTGCTGTGGTTACCATGGGGCTTTCAAGAAACATAAATATAGCAAGTTATTTTAAAGAGATGACAAATTATTTAGATCATAAATAAAGAAATATAAACAAGGGCAAAAACAGGCAAAAAAATTCTACACTTTAACTCCACCCCACCCCCACATTTTGACTTTTAATTGCCTCAGTTTACATATTTTATATTACCTACATCTTAAAAGGTTGCTATAGCAATTACTGTTTTTGAAAGATTTGTTTTTTGAGTTTCATACTAGAGTTATGTGTGGACTGCACACCACAAATATAGTAATGGGGTATTCTAGGTTTCTATATGTACTTAATTTTACAGTGGGTTTCATACTTTGAAAAGTTTTCTTTTGCATGTTAATATCCTTTTTGTTTGAGATTGCATAACTCCCTTTAGCATTTTTTGCAAGATGGGTCTGGTGTTGGTGAATTCTCTCAACTTTTGTTTGTCTGGGAAAGACTTTATATATTGTTTATATTTGAATAACAGTTTTACTGTATACAATGTTCTTGAATGTCAGTTTTCTTTTATCTCTGAGCACTTTGAAAATTTCATTCTACTCTCTCCTGGATTGCCTGATTGCTGTTGAGAAGTTAGTTGTCACAGGATTTGGAGCTCCTTTGTATGCTATTTGTTTCTCATCTCTTCTGCTTTTAGGATCAACTTTTTGCCCTTGACCTGATGTCTTGAAGTAGCACCCTACTATATCTAGGACTACACTTAGAATGAATAATATGTAATAAAACATAGTAAGTGAAGTTAAGTTGCTGACTTGAAAAAATACTTACTTATTGTAAGCATAAGAAAATTTGACCGATGTAATCTTAGATGATATTTCTAAAAGTGTGGGTTGAGGAAGTAGAAGAGAATCAGTACCTAAGCAGTTAAACTAATGTGAGTGAAGGCCCATTTTATAAAGATTCTCTTGAGAAATCATTTATACATTATCAAGACATAACCATAACTAGAGGAAACAGAGGTGAGTGAATTTTGTCCTCGTGAGTCTCAAAGAAGAAAATGGTTTACAGAATTGCTTGATGTTCTTCAGATTCCAGTTTTAAAGTCGAATTTTAATCTTAAGTTAAGCCCACCACCGATGATGTGGTGAGCTAAGGAATCAGGTTTTTAGTTGGATTGTCTGGTTTTGAATTGTGATTCTGCCACTTACTAACTCTTTGACTTGGGACGTGATAACTTGACTTCTTTGTTTCTGTTTCTACGTTTGTAACATGTAGGATAATTTCCTCATGTATTTGTTCTGTGGATTAAATGAGCTAATCTATATAAATCACTTAGTACGGTATAGTTCATGTCAGAGGAATTTATGACTTTAATTTTGATGTACTTGAGCATAAAATTAGGATCTAGAGAGACTATCAGGAATTGTGAAATTTGGCTGTATTCATGTATTTTAGTCAGACTTGGTAAAAAACTAATTACTTAATAAAATATAATTACTTCTTGAGCAAATTTTACTAGGAACTATGCTAATTGCTTCATATGCACCATTTCATTTAATCTTCAAGACCATAAAAGCTGAATTTTATTTTGTTATCCTTTTATAAATGAATAAATTAAATTCAATCAGGTCATACTACTAGCAAGATCCCACAATTATTAATAGCAAGATAGCTAAGAATCGAACTAGGTACATCTGTTTCAAGTGTATAACATCTCACTGAGGACTTGGCTCTTGGGTGTACAACTTTTCCATTTTGTGAACTTGATAAAGTAACTTATCTGTTAGTCTTTTCATGTATACCATAAGAATAATAGTACTGTCTAACTTACAGGACTGTCATGGAGGTTACCAATAATTATTGTTAAGGAATAAATTTTGAGAATTTTAAAAAAATCCCATCTTATTTTTATGACTTTACTATATTGAACACTTTCAAAGGTGTTTCATTCATTAAAATTTTTTTAAAGTCCATAAATTGAGTAAATTAGATGAAAACAGAAAAAAATATAAATCATGCCACTCATTACCTTATACATATTTTTATTTGACCAAACCTTCTATTAAGTACTTGGTTGACTGGTAATCACTCAAGACTGTGTGGTTTGTTAGGATATTCGTTATGGTTCATGGAAATTCAAAATTATCTGTAGAAAACAAAAAGTTGGGCTCTGCAATCCCTGTCTGAGGGACTTTCTAGAATTCTTTTTGTCCTCCCTACCTTTCTGTTTGTCAGAAGCATGTCTACTACTGAGCGATTCATGTCACCGAAGACTATTACAGGAGTAGGCCTTACTTTATCTGCTTTTTAATTCTTTTCTTCTAAAACAATATTTTCAAATGGTTGTGTTTTTTTTTTTCTTTCTAGTATTGAACTCGTTAAAAGTAAATTAGTTTTCTAAAGCCAAACAGTTTCCTCCTGACCAGTTGAAAGTTGTCTCTGCTTCATACTGCATGTTCAATGAAGATTTAACACTGGCAGATTGAGTATACTTTTTTAAGGATCTTTTTATTACAGAAATTGTAAACTATACAAAGTAAACAGAATATTACAATGAATTTCCAGGTACCCATGACACAACTTCAACAATTATCATCATTACAACATTGTTGTATTTTCTACACTTCTATTCACTATGCAATTTAATCATCTATATTATTATTACTATTTTCCTTTTTGTTATTACTATCATTCAGAAGTTTTGAGGTAAAATTGATGCACCTTGAAATGTGCAAATCTTAGCTATACCATTTTGACAAATTGACAAAACCATGTCACCACGTCCCTAACACAACAAAATATTTCCATCTCCCCAGAAATTGCCTCATGTCTCTCCCCATTCTTCCATCTTTACATCCATCAAAGGTAAGCAGTGTTCTCTTTTTTTGACATTAAATTAGATGTACATGTTCTGAAACTATACAAATAATACAATATGTACTCATTTGTGTCCTGATTATTTTCCTTCACAAATGTGTATCACTAATTTTAATATACCCAGAAACATAAGCCTCCCCAAGACTCTTTCTACATATTCCAAGAACCAACTGCCACTGAAATGAGTATTCAAGGATTCAGCACACAAAGTGTGTCATCACCAAGTCAAAGCCTGAGTTTTATGCATCTTCCATAATTTTATTTCAGAGCAATGCCATTTCCTATTCTCAGGGAAATATGTAAAACTGTTTTATTTTTCTCAATCTACAAAATATTAAAGCTCATTAATAAGCAATAATAAGCCATGGATTTTTTCATATCTGCAAAGCTACTAATATTCAGGTAATAAGCCTGTTCTAAGTGCATGTACTTTCAGGGTATCATATGTCTCCATTAGAACTCACTCCTCTTCCTGGATAGTGTACAAACAATGCTGTCGCGAATTTCTTTGGTTTTGATGCTATAGACAATGGAGTTGACCACAGGAGGAAAGAAGAGGTAAGCATTGGCCGTGACAGTCTGGAGAAGTGGAGGTGAATGCCATCCAAAGCAGTGCATCAGGGAGAGGCTGATCATGGGCACATAGTACACAAGCACAGCACATATGTGCTACACACATGTGTTGAGTGCCTGCCACCACCCTGCTCCAGAAGCTATTTCCAGTACTGTATGAAGAATCAGCACATAAGAAACCACAACGAACAATGAGTCCAGTCCAAATGTGAAGGTAATGACAAATAGACCCAGGATGCTATCAGGGCATGTGTCTCCACAGGGCAATTTGATCAGATCTGAGTAGAGGCAATAAGAGTGTGAGGGTATTGTGGCCACAGAAAGGCAGATGCCTCAGGAGAAAGAGCATTGGGAGCATAAGCATTATACTTCTCAAGGCAATGGTGACACCCATCCCAGTAATGTGGGCAATTGTCAGGATGGTTGTGTAGCGCAGTGGGCTGTAGATGGCCACAAAGTGATCCACTGACATTGCCAGAAGGACACCTGACTCTATGAGAGTGAAAGAGTACATAGAAAACATCTGGAGCAGACAATCACCAAAACTGATATCGTTAATGCCAAAGAGGAATATGTTTAACACAGTGGGCATGGTGGAAGCAGAGACACCAAGTTCAACAAAGGCCAACACGGCCAGAAAGTATACATGGGTTGGTGCAAGAAAGAATCAATTGAGATGATGTGAAGAATGATGCCATTTCCCAGAAAGATGATGGTGTATATCAGGCAGAAGGGGATGGATATCCACATATGTTCTGCCTCCAGTCCTGGGATGCCAACAAGAGTGAATGTTATAGGTATGAATGTTATGCATCCATTGAAAATATCATGGTGATACTTCCTCTGAAGATATTGAGAAGCACATGGAGACTGGAATATATAAGTTTCTACTCAGTTATTGCACATCAAATTCTGAGCTTCTAACAGTCATATCTAAGACATTTTCTCAGAAAAAGGGATGAAAAATTTATTTCTGAAACAAGGGCACAGGTAAGCCACAGTGAGTGGAAGAGAAACCTAGTGGGTCATACAGAAAAGTGTTCCAACATAGGCTATATGCCAGATACAGAAGGCATTAATAGGAATCTCAGGTTGGGTCATCTATGGCAGTGGAAAACAGTTAAAATAAGCACGGAGATGAGATTCAAAGGGAAATTTTGACTGAAGAAACTGCTAACTTGTAGTGTTTGTAAAGAGAGTAAATAAAGAGCTAAAGTAATAAAACACTAGTAAAGAGTATCCACGGTTCTAACATTTAATTGACTTGTAATCTTGGAATTATATTAAAGGTTATTTATATTTCTAGTTATCTGAGAGCAAGATATTTGCTATAAACACAATGATAGTAATTTAAAGTAATATTTATATATTGTGTATCATTATATGTGGAATATAGTTAACATTAAATGTATAGAATAAAAATAAAAATTTAATATATTAGAACACAGAGAGATTCTGCTAGAATAAAGTATTTTCCATTTTTTCTTTTTTTGTCTTTTTTTAAATTATATTCTTAGTTCTAGGGTATGTGTGCATAATGTGCAGGTTTATTACATATGTATACTTGTGCCATGTTGGTGTGCTGCACCCATCAACTCCTCAGCACCCATCAACTCGTCATTTACATCAAGTATAACTCCCAGTGCAATCCCTCCCCCCGCCCCCCTCCCCATGATAGGCCCCGGTGTGTGATGTTCCCCTTCCCGAGTCCAAGTGATCTCATTGTTCAGTTCCCACCTATGAGTGAGAACATGCGGTGTTTGGTTTTCTGTTCTTGTGATAGTTTGCTAAGAATGATGGTTTCCAACTGCATCCATGTCCCTACAAAGGACGCAAACTCATCCTTTTTTATGGCTGCATAGTATTCCATGGTGTATATGTGCCACATTTTCTTAATCCAGTCTGTCACTGATGGACATTTGGGTTGATTCCAAGTCTTTGCTATTGTGAATAGTGCCGCAATAAACATACCTGTGCATGTGTCTTTATAGCAGCATGATTTATAATCCTTTGGGTATATACCCAGTAATGGGATGGCTGGGTCATATGGTACTTCTAGTTCTAGATCCTTGAGGAATCGCCATATTGTTTTCCACAATGGTTGAACTAGTTTACAATCCCACCAACAGTGTAAAAGTGTTCCTATTTCTCCACATCCTCTCCAGCACCTGTTGTTTCCTGACTTTTTAATGATTGCCATTCTAACTGGTATGAGATGGTATCTCATTGTGGTTTTGATTTGCGTTTCTCTGATGGCCAGTGATGATGAGCATTTTTTCATGTGTCTGTTGGCTGTATGAATGTCTTCTTTTGAGAAATGTCTGTTCATATCCTTTGCCCATTTTTGATGGGGTTGTTTGTTTTTTTCTTGTAAATTTGTTTGAGTTCTTTGTAGGTTCTGGATATTAGCCCTTTGTCAGATAAGTAGATTGCAAAAATTTTCTCCCATTCTGTAGGTTGCCTGTTCACTCTGATGGTAGTTTCTTTTGCTTTGCAGAAGCTCTTTAGTTTAATGAGATTGCATTTGTCAATTTTGGCTTTTGTTGCTGTTGCTTTTGGTGTTTTAGACATGAAGTCCTTGCCCATGCCTATGTCCTGAATGGTACTACCTAGGTTTTCTTCTAGGGTTTTTATGGTATTAGGTCTAACATTTAAGTCTCTAATCCATCTTGAATTAATTTTCATATAAGGAGTAAGGAAAGGATCCAGTTTCAGCTTTCTACTTATGGCTAGCCAATTTTCCCAGCACCATTTATTAAATAGGGAATCCTTTCCCCATTTCTTGTTTTTCTCAGGTTTGTCAAAGATCAGATGGCTGTAGATCTGAGGACTCTGTTCTGTTCCGTTGGTCTATATCTCTGTTTTGGTACCAGTACCATGCTGTTTTGGTTACTATAGCCTTGTAGTATAGTTTGAAGTCAGGTAGCGTGATGCCTCCAGCTTTGTTCTTTTGACTTAGGATTGTCTTGGCAATGCGGGCTCTTTTTCGGTTGCATATGAACTTTAAAGCAGTTTTTTCCAATTCTGTGAAGAAAGTCACTGGTAGCTTGATAGGGATGGCATTGAATCTATAAATAACCTAGGGCAGTATGGCCATTTTCACGATATTGATTCTTCCTATCCATAAGCATGGTATGTTCTTCCATTTGTTTGTGTCCTCTTTTATTTCACTGAGTAGTGGTTTGTAGCTCTCCTTGAAGAGGTCCTTTACATCCCTTGTAAGTTGGATTCCTAGGTATTTTATTCTCTTTGAAGCAATTGTGAATGGAAGTTCGTTCATGATTTGGCTCTCTGTCTGTTATTGGTGTATAAGAATGCTTGTGAACACTGGCAAGATGGCCGAATAGGAACAGCTTCAGTCTCCATCTCCCAGCGCGAGCGACACAGAAGACCGGTGATTTCTGCATTTTCAACTGAGGTACTGGGGTCATCTCACTCGGGAGTGCCGGACAATCGGTGCTGGTCAGCTGCTGCAGCCCGACCAGCGAGAGCTGAAGCAGGGCGAGGCATCGCCTCACCTGGGAAGCGCGAGGGGGAAGGGAGTCCCTTTTCCTAGCCAGGGGAACTGAGACACACAACACCTGGAAAATCGGGTAACTCCCACCGCAATACTGCGCTGTAACACCGGCACACCGGAGATTATATCCCACACCTGGCCGGGAGGGTCCCACGCCCACGGAGCCTCTCTCCTTGCTAACATAGCAGTCTGTGGCAATCTAACCGCAAGGCAGCAGCGAGGCTGGGGGAGGGGCGCCCGCCATCGCTGAGGCTTAAGTAGGTAAATAAAGCCGCTGGGAAACTCGAACTGGGTGGAGCTCACAGCAGCTCAAGGAAACCTGCCTGTCTCTGTAGACTGCGCCTCTGGGGACAGGGCTCAGCTAAAGGAGTAGAAGCCTGTGAAACGCGAACGACTCTGTCTGACAGCTTTGAAGAGAGCAGTGGATCTCCCAACACGGAGGTTGAGATCTGAGAAGGGGCAGTCTGCCTGCTCAAGTGGGTCACTGGCCCCTGAGTAGCCTAACTGGGAGACATCCCCCACTAGGGGCAGTCTGACACCCCACACCTCACAGGGTGGAGTACACCCCTGAGAGGAAGCTTCCAAAGCAAGAATCAGACAGGTACACTCGCTGTTCAGCAATATTCTATCTTCTGCAACCTCTGCTGCTGATACCCAGGCAAACAGGGTCTGGAGTGGACCTCAAGCAATCTCCAACAGACCTATAGCTGAGGGTCCTGACTGTCAGAAGGAAAACTATCAAACAGGAAGGACACCTATATCAAAACCCCATCAGTACGTCACCATCATCAAAGACCAGCGACAGATAAAACCACAAAGATGGGGAAAAAGCAGGGCAGAAAAGCTGGAAATTCAAAAAATAAGAGCGCATCTCCTCCTGCAAAGGAGCACAGCCCATCGCCAGCAACGGATCAAAGCTGGTCAGAGAATGATTTTGATGAGATGAGAGAAGAAGGCTTCAGTCCATCAAACCTCTCAGAGCTAAAGGAGGAATTACGTACCCAGCGCAAAGAAACTAAAAATCTTGAAAAAAAAGTGGAAGAATTGACAGCTAGACTAATTAATGCAGAGAAGGTCATAAACGAAATGACAGAGATGAAAACCATGACACGAGAAATACGTGACAAATGCACAAGCTTCAGTAACCGACTCGATCAACTGGAAGAAAGAGTATCAGCGATGGAGGATCAAATGAATGAAATGAAGCGAGAAGAGAAACCAAAAGAAAAAAGAAGAAAAAGAAATGAACAAAGCCTGCAAGAAGTATGGGATTATGTAAAAAGACCAAATCTACGTCTGATTGGGGTGCCTGAAAGTGAGGGGGAAAATGGAACCAAATTGGAAAACACTCTACAGGATATCATCCAGGAGAACTTCCCCAACCTAGCAGGGCAGGCCAACATTCAAATTCAGGAAATACAGAGAACGCCACAAAGATACTCCTCCAGAAGAGCAACTCCAAGACACATAATTGCCAGATTCACCAAAGTTGAAATGAAGGAAAAAATCTTAAGGGCAGCCAGAGAGAAAGGACGGGTTACCCACAAAGGGAAGCCCATCAGACTAACAGCAGATCTCTCAGCAGAAACTCTACAAGCCAGAAGAGAGTGGGGGCCAATATTCAACGTTCTTAAAGAAAAGAATTTTCAACCCAGAATTTCATATCCAGCCAAACTAAGTTTCATAAGTGAAGGAGAAATAAAATTCTTTACAGATAAGCAAATGCTTAGAGATTTTGTCACCACCAGGCCTGCCTTACAAGAGACCCTGAAGGAAGCCCTAAACATGGAAAGGAACAACCGGTACCAGCCATTGCAAAAACATGCCAAAATGTAAAGACCATCGAAGCTAGGAAGAAACTGCATCAACTAATGAGCAAAATAACCAGTTAATATCATAATGGCAGGATCAAGTTCACACATAACAATATTAACCTTAAATGTAAATGGACTAAATGCTCCAATGAAAAGACACAGACTGGCAAACTGGATAAAGAGTCAAGACCCATCAGTCTGCTGTCTTCAGGAGACCCATCTCACATGCAGAGACATACATAGGCTCAAAATAAAGGGATGGAGGAAGATCTACCAAGCAAATGGAGAACATAAAAAAGCAGGGGTTGCAATCCTAGTCTCTGATAAAACAGACTTTAAACCATCAAAGATCAAAAGAGACAAAGAAGGCCATTACATAATGGTAAAGGGATCAATCCAACAGGAAGAGCTAACTATCCTAAATATATATGCACCCAATACAGGAGCACCCAGATTCATAAAGCAAGTCCTTAGAGACTTACAAAGAGACGTAGACTCCCATACAATAATAATGGGAGACTTCAACACTCCACTGTCAACATTAGACAGATCAACGAGACAGAAAGTTAACAAGGATATCCAGGAATTGAACTCATCTCTGCACCAAGCGGACCTCATAGACATCTATAGAACTCTCCACCCCAAGTCAACAGAATATACATTCTTCTCAGCACCACATCACACTTATTCCAAAATTGACCACATAATTGGAAGTAAAGCACTCCTCAGCAAATGTACAAGAACAGAAATTATAACAAACTGTCTCTCAGACCACAGTGCAATCAAACTAGAACTCAGGACTAAGAAACTCAATCAAAACCGCTCAACTACATGGAAACTGAACAACCTGCTCCTGAATGACTACTGGGTACATAACGAAATGAAAGCAGAAATCAAGATGTTCTTTGAATCCAATGAGAACAAAGATACAACATACCAGAATCTCTGGGACACATTTAAAGCAGTATGTAGAGGGAAATTTATAGCACTAAGTGCCCACAAGAGAAAGCAGGAAAGATCTAAAATTGACACTCTAACATCACAATTAAAAGAACTAGAGAGGCAAGAGCAAACACATTCAAAAGCTAGCAGAAGGCAAGAAATAACTAAGATCAGAGCAGAACTGAAGGAGATAGAGACACAAAAAACCCTCCAAAAAATCAATGAATCCAGGAGTTGGTTTTTTGAAAAGATCAACAAAATTGACAGACCGCTAGCACGGCTAATAAAGAAGAAAAGAGAGAGGAATCAAAGAGACGCAATCAAAAATGATAAAGGGGATATCACCACCGACCCCACAGAAATACAAACTACCATCAGAGAATACTATAAACACCTCTACGCAAATCAACTAGAAAATCTAGAAGAAATGGATAATTTCCTGGACACTTACACTCTTCCAAGACTAAACCAGGAAGAAGTTGAATCCCTGAATAGACCAATAGCAGCCTCTGAAATTGAGGCAACAATTAATAGCCTACCCACCAAAAAAAGCCCAGGACCAGATGGATTCACAGCTGAATTCTACCAGAGGTACAAGGAGGAGCTGGTACCATTCCTTCTGACACTATTCCAATCAATAGAAAAAGAGGGAATGCTCCCTAACTCATTTTATGAGGCCAACATCATCCTGATACCAAAGCCTGGCAGACACAACAAAAAAAGAGAATTTTAGACCAATCTCCCTGATGAACATCGATGCAAAAATCCTCAATAAAATACTGGCAAACCGGATTCAGCAGCACATCTAAAAGCTTATCCACCATGATCAAGTGGGCTTCATCCCTGGGATGCAAGGCTGGTTCAACATTCGCAAATCAATCAACGTAATCCAGCATATCAACAGAACCAAAGACAAGAACCACATGATTGTCTCAATAGATGCAGAAAAGGCTTTTGACAAAATTCAACTGCCCTTCATGCTACAAACGCTCAACAAATTCGGTATTGATGGAACGTACCTCAAAATAATAAGAGCTATTTATGACAAACACACAGCTAATATCATAGTGAATGGGCAAAAACTGGAAAAATTCCCTTTGAAAACTGGCACAAGACAGGGATGCCCTCTCTCACCACTCCTATTCAACATAGTGTTGGAAGTTCTGGCTAGGGCAATCAGGCAAGAGAAAGAAATCAAGGGTATTCAGTTAGGAAAAGAAGAAGTCAAATTGTCCCTGTTTGCAGATGACATGATTGTGTATTTAGAAAACCCCATCGTCTCAGCCCAAAATCTTCTTAAGCTGATAAGCAACTTCAGCAAAGTCTCAGGATACAAAAT
>NC_045446.1:60636886-60713050 GCF_002776525.5 Piliocolobus tephrosceles | reverse complement strand
TATCTTTGTTCTCATTGGTTTCAAAGAACATCTTTATTTCTGCCTTCATTTCGTTATGTACCCAGTAGTCATTCAGGAGCAAGTTGTTCAGTTTCCATGTAGTTGAGCGGTTTTGATTGGGTTTCTTAGTCCTGAGTTCTAGCTTGATTGCACTGTGGTCTGAGAGAGTTTGTTATGATTTCTGTTCTTGTACATTTGCTGAGGAGTGCTTTACTTCCAATTATGTGGTCAATTTTGGAATAAGTGTGATGTGGTGCTGAGAAGAATGTATATTCTGTTGACTTGGGGTGGAGAGTTCTATAGATGTCTATTAGGTCTGCTTGCTGCAGAGATTAGTTCAATTCCTGGATATCCTTGTTAACTTTCTGTCTTGTTGATCTGTCTAATGTTGACAGTGGGGTGTTGAAGTCTCCGATTATTATTGTATGGGGGTCTAAGTCTCTTTGTAAGTCTCTAAGGACTTGCTTTATGAATCTGGGTGCTCCTGTATTGGGTGCATATATATTTAGGATAGTTAGCTCTTCCTGTTCAATTGATCCCTTTACCATTATGTAATGGTCTTCTTTGTCTCTTTGATCTTTGATGGTTTAAAGTCTGTTTTATCAGAGACTAGGATTGCAACCCCTGCTTTTTTTTGTTCTCCATTTGCTTGGTAGATCTTCCTCCATCCCTTTATTCTGAGCCTATGTATGTCTCTGCATGTGAGATGGGTCTCCTGAAGACAGCAGACTGATGGGTCTTGACTCTTTATCCAGTTTGCCAGTCTGTGTCTTTTCATTGGAGCATTTAGTCCATTAACATTTAGGGTTAATATTGTTATGTGTGAACTTGATCCTGCCATTATGATATTAACTGGTTATTTTGCTCATTAGTTGATGCAGTTTCTTCCTAGCCTTGATGGTCTTTACATTTTGGCATGTTTTTGCAATGGCTGGTAGCGGTTGTTCCTTTCCATGTTTAGGGCTTCCTTCAGGGTCTCTTGTAAGGCAGGCCTGGTGGTGACAAAATCTCTAAGCATTTGCTTGTCTGTAAAGGATTTTATTTCTCCTTCACTTATGAAACTTACTTTGGCTGGATAGGAAATTCTGGGTTTAAAATTCTTTTCTTTAAGAATGTTGAATATTGGCCCCCACTCTCTTCTGGCTTGTAGAGTTTCTGCCGAGGGATCTGCTGTGAGTCTGATGGGCTTCCCTTTGTGGGTAACCCAACCTTTCTCTCTGACTGCACTTAAGATTTTTTCCTTCATTTCAACTTTGGTGAATCTGGCAATTATGTGTCTTGGAGTTGCTCTTCTGGAGGAGTATCTTTGTGGTGTTGTCTGTATTTCCTGAATTTGAATGTTGGACTGCCCTACTAGGTTGAGGACGTTCTCCTGGATGATATCCTGAAGAGTGTTTTCCAACTTGGTTCCATTTTCCCCCTCACTTTCAGGCACCCCAATCAGACATAGATTTGGTCTTTTTACATAATCCCATACTTCTTGCAGGCTTTGTTCATTTCTTTTTCTTCTTTTTTCTTTTGGCTTCTCTTCTTGCTTCATTTCATTCATTTGATCCTCAATCGCTGATACTCTTTCTTCCAGTTGATCGAGTTGGTTACTGAAGCTTATGCATTGTCACGTGTTTCTCGTGTCAAGGTTTTCATCTCTGTCAGTTCGTTTATGACCTTCTCTGTATTAATTAGTCTAGCTGTCAATTCTTCCACTCTTTTTTCAAGATTTTTAGTTTCTTTGCGCTGGGTACGTAATTCCTCCTTTAGCTCTGAGAAGTTTGATGGACTGAAGCCTTCTTCTCTCATCTCGTCAATGTCATTCTCTGTCCAGCTTTGATCCATTGCTGGCGATGAGCTGCGCTCCTTTGCAGGGGAAGATGCACTCTTATTTTTTGAATTCCCAGCTTTTCTGCCCTACTTTTTCCCCATCTTTGTGGTTTTATCTGCCTCTGATCTTTGATGATGCTGACGTACTGATGGGCTTTTGGTGTAGGTGTCCTTCCTGTTTGATAGTTTTCCTTCTAACAGTCAAGACCCTCAGCTGTAGGTCTGTTGGAGATTGCTTGAGGTCCACTCCCGACCCTGTTTGCCTGGGTATCAGCAGGAGAAGCTGCAGAAGATAGAATATTGCTGAACAGCGAGTGTTCCTGTCTGATTCTTGCTTTGGAAGCTTCCTCTCAGGGGTGTATTCCACCATGTGAGGTGTGGCATGTCGGTCTGCCCCTAGTGGGGGATGTCTCCCAGTTAGGCTACTCAGGGGTCAGGGACCCACTTGAGCAGGCAGTATGTCCCTTCTCAGATCTCAACCTCCATGTTGTAAGATCCACTGCTCTCTTCAAAGCTGTCAGACAGAGTCGTTTGTGTCTGCAGAGGTTTCTGCTGCTTTTTGTTGTTTTTTTTTTTTTTTTTGTTGTTGTTGTTTAGCTGTGCCCTGTCCCCAGAGGTGGAGTCCACAGAGACAGGCAGGCTTCCTTGAGCTGCTGTGAGCTCCACCGAGTTCGAGCTTCCCAGTGGCTTTGTTTACCTACTTAAGCCTCAGCAAATGCAGGTGTCCCTCCCCCAGCCTCGCTGCTGCCTTGCGATTAGATCGCAAACTGCTGTGCTAGCAATGAGGAAGTCTCCGTGGGCATGGCACCCTCCAGGTCAGGTGTGGGATATAATTTCCTGGTGTGCCCGTTTGCTAAGACCCTTGGTACATCGTAATATTGGGGTGGGAGTTACCTGATTTTCCAGGGGGTTGTGTGTCTCAGTTCCCCTGGCTAGGAAAAGGGATTCCTTTCTCCCATGCGCTTCCCAGGTGAGGCGATGCTTCGCCATGCTTCAGCTCTGGCTGGTCGGGCTGCAGCAGCTGACCAGCACCGATTGTCCGGCACTCCCTAGTGAGATGAACCCAGTACCTCAGTTGAAAATGCAAAAATCACCGGACTTTTGTGTCACTCGTGCTGGGAGTTGGAGACTGGAGCTGTTCCTATTCAGCCATCTTGCTCTGCGCCTCCAGTTCACTCTTTCTCCACCTGCTCTCCATAGAAGATTAGGAAAGCTCCTCTGTATTTTGCAGAAGGGTCAGGGTCTTCTGCTGGGACCTGGGGTCAGGGAGCATGATCAGAAGCATCAGTATCTCACAAGTCACATGTGATGGTGGGGCTAGGGTGCAGGCTTAGAGATATTTATCTGGGAATAAGTTTATTAGCACTAAAGTTCCACTTATCTGTAGCAGAACCTTAGGTATTAAGGTTGGAGGCCAGAAATGGAATTCAGGATGAGACTCAGAGGTAAGAATGTGACTAAGGCTGAACTCTTCTTCCCATGTTGGGCCAGGGCTCTTGGTTAGGCATAATCAATGGGATACTAATAGATGTTTCCAAATAAAAATGCTCTGATTTTTACTGGTTACCAATTTTTGTGTTTTAGTGACTCCTACCATGATCAATTCCAGACTACCAATGTGATGCTATTAAATGCAGAGCTGAAATGAGCATAATCGGCTTTCCTAAGCTGGTGCAAGTCAGAACATTATACCATTAGGCATAACTATAGTTGATCCTAGACCTCAGATACTTACCTAGGTGAAACTGAGAGCTGCCACATCAATCCATGCATACTATTTGTTACTGCTTACTTTCAACTGGGCTGTGGACATAGTTACTACCTCCCTGTATACGTGCTTAGTTGACTGGAAGACAGAGAGACAGAATGAGTCAGAATCCTTCAAGAAGCAATTAACCAAGAATAATTATTCCCAGAACCTTCGGGTGTATTAGAGAAAAAGGAGGGAATAATTCCTGAGAAGCATGCCAGAGATTATGCATAAGAACATGCCAATGTCAATGCAAAACCCAAATAAACATAAAATAGTTATACAATATCATTAATTATAATTTAAATATAAGACATTGGTTTGTATTTCTTATATACTTCCCCACCTCTTAACTTCATTAATTTTTTCATACACGATCATTTAGAAAACTTTTATGTAGCCAGGTTAACATACGTTTTATTAATATTAGATACTTTTCATTCTTAAGAAGCTATTCCATACACAAAGCAAAAAGTAGAGAGATGCAGAGTTGGATCTAGAGCTAGAGACAGAACTGCAGATAGGGATAGTGGTGTAGATAATATTAAAGGGGGATAAAGACAGTAATCATGATAAAGACAGGTAATAGAGAGATTCTGGATTCCATCTGATATTTGTTTTGGGGACTTGGGTAATTAGGGATTTTACTTAAGTATTCTCAAACATATAAACAATTTTTCTAATACCAAGTATAAGATCAAGGTTGGGTCTCCAAGCATTTTGAGGGACTACATATATTTTATTTTAAATTTTCATATAAATATGGATCTAATTCTGGACTGTTTTCTGTTCTTTGATCTGTGTCCTTTTTGCCACATGCACATACTGCCATTCTTATTCTGTTTTTATATACAACTTCATATTCAATTGGTCAAGCTATAGTTTTAAGTTGTCATGCTAATTTTTTGTATTTATTCTTTCAAATTGGCTTTTCTTTCAAAAAGCCAGCATGCATAAAAATTGAGTAATGGCCTAAATTGAACTAAAGCCATAGCACCCTCAGAAGGAAGCATGGGTAAATCTTCATGAACTTTGATTTTACAATAGATTCTTAGATATGACACAAAAAGCATGAGTAGCAAAAAATAAATACATAAATTGGATTTCATTAAAAAAGTTCATGCAACAAAGGACTTTATTAAGAAAGTAAAAAGACAACCTATAATATGAAAGAACATCTTTGCAAATTATATATTTGATAAGTTTAATATCCAGAATGTATGAAGAAGTTCTACAACTCAAAACAAAGAGGCAAACAACTCAGTTTAAAAATATGCAAATGATGTGAATGAGTAATTTCTACAAAGAAGATATACAAATGATCATTGGCACATAAAATGCAAACCAAAACCACAATAAAACACCACTTCAAACTTACTAGAATGCCTATAATTTAAGAGAAACAAACCAAATGAAAAGTAACAAGTGTTGACAAAGATATTAGAAAATTGGAATCCTCATACATTGCTGCTAAAAGTGTTAAGTGGTGCAACTTCTGTAGAAAATATTTTGATAGGTCTTCAAAAACGTAGGCACTGAATTATCATAAGACCCCAAAATTCCTCTCCTAGGTATATATTACAAATATATATAAAGATTTAAACAGGTACTTGTATCAAAATGTTCATTGTAACATTATTCACAATAGCCAGGTGGCAACAACCAGAATGTACATAAATAGATGAATGAATAAACAAATGTGATATATACACACAATGGAATATTATGTAGCGATAAAAAAGAATGAAGCACAGATGCAGTAAGTCCTCATTTAATGTCATGAATAAGTTTTTGGAAACGGCAACTCTAAGTGAAATGACGTACAACAGATCCTCAAATAACACTGTTTTATCCAATGTTGTTTTGTTAGATGAGAAAAAAATGGATATCATTATATGCCATTTGGCTTAAAGTTTCAGTTTCCAAGAATCTAGGAAAGGATAACATTAAGCAAAGACTTAGGAACTACCATACATGTTATGGCATAGATGAACTTTGAAACGTTATGTTGAGTAAAATAAGCCAGACACAAAACAACAAATATTGTATGAATCTATTTATATGAATTATCTAAAATAGACTGACTTAGAGAAACATATAGTAGATTAGAGGTTACTATGGGACTGGGGAGTTATTGCCTAACAAGTATAGCATTTCTGCTTGGATGATGAAAAAATTTTGGCATGAGATCATGATGATGATGATACAATATTGTGAATATACTTAATGCCATATAATTATACTTAAAAATGGTTAACATGGTGAACTTTATCACATATGATATACAGTGTTATATGTAGCATATTTATAAACTTTATCACAATAAAAATGGGAAGAAATGTAAAACACAAGATAAATTCTTATTTTGATTAGGATTGAATTGAATTAATTATGAGTTGTTTTGGAGATAATTGTTATCATAATAAACAATGTACAACAAACAACTTTCATTTATTTTAGGCAGATGTACAGTTCTGTTATCATTTTGGTTCTTTTTTTTCATTTTTTGTTTTTGTTTTTCTTTTATGATTTTTTTTTTTTTTTTTTGAGATGGAGTCTCTCTCTACAGTCCAGGCTGGAGTGCAGCGGTGCGATCTCGGCTCAGTGCAACCTCTGCCTCCAGAATTCAAACCATTCTCCTGCATCAGCCTCCCGTGTAGCTGTGATTACAGGTGTGCACCACCACGCCCGGCCTCTATCATCATTTCGAATGTGACTTTTTTCCTATTCTATTTTCCTATTGATTCTTGCAGTTGTATAAAACATTATTAATTTTTATGTTGTCCTTGTATAACTCTGTTTACGTTCCAGTGATTTATACTTAAATGATCATATCATATGCAAAAGAAATTTTAAAAATAAAGTCAAAGATGTAAATAAAGAAATACCCCCCAGATTCCAAATTTGTCTTTCTTTCTCCACCCAAAATCAAATTTTTGTTTGATTTATATTAACTAAGACCTCAATTATAACAATAGTTCATAGTAGTATTGGTCTTGGATCTCTCACTCATAGGAAATACTATTTTCACTTTATCAAATGCTTAGCACCCTATACTTTTTTGTTTTTGCTAATTCTGTCTAGAACAACATATCAATTTTAGCTAAGTGCATCCAAAACTCCCAGCTTTAAAATTGTGTGGTGTTCTGTCCTTTTTTTGGTGTTCTTTCCTTCCTCCTTCCCTCCCTCCCTCCCTTCCTTCCTTCCTTCCTTCCTTCCTTCCTTCCTTCTCTCTCTCTCTCTCTTTCTTTCTTTCTTTCTTTCTTTCTTTTTCTTTCTTCTTTCTCTTTCCTAGCTGAAAGGTTAGTGATTAAGGAGACAGTAGAACATGAAAAGTTCTTCTCATGTCCAGGGCAATGGCTCAGTAATGTTTCCTTCAGCAGCTACACAGCAATAGCCATTTCCTAAATCCTTTCAGAATCTGAGTGCTGAACTGAAAGTTTGTTTAAAGATCATAAATTCAATCATTTTTATTTATACCATTTTTAACTGCTAAAAGGACATGTGTATGACTGTGTAGCTATATATGTATATATGACTACATATATTCATATACCTATTTTAGATAACATGTTTCATGCATTCTGGATGGGAAATTGTCATATTCTTAGATCCCCACTGCTAAAATCAAGGATACAAAACCTTCCTGCCTTTCAGTCAAATCCTCTGTCATCATACTGCAATCTATTCCCTCATTTTCCGTCATATTATTACTTTTACGGAGAAATACAAGACTGAATATAAATTTCACACAGAATGTCCAAAACATTCTGTAGAGTAGAAAAAACATACCATGTAAAGTTTAACAGATGTACTGAGAAATGCAAATATTTTGCAGATAATTCAAAATAGCACTTAAATATTTAGTGTAGTACTAGTAGAAAAAAATTAATTGGATTTTTTAGAATGTTTCATGTATTCTCCCTTCCCAATAATGGAAATACTATAGGAAGTCTATTTCTAACTTTTTTATTCTTTGGTGCACAAACGTGTGTGTGTGTGTGTCACACGCATACATATATATGTGTGTGTGTACATACACATATATGAAAGTATATCCACATATAAATGTAGAAAAATTAGTGTATGTCTATGTAAATGTATGTGTTAATACATGTATAAATTTATATAAAAATCAGAAAAAATTAAGCATAAGTCAAGCATAAGTAGGTTGCAAGTGTTTAAGATAATACCTCAAATTTCTCAAAGTTATTTTTTTTCTTTTTTTAGGCATAAATAAGGTCATTTTTTAAACTTTCTCATGGCGTTGTTCTAGGCTTTTAAGAAGGAGAGATTGTAAAAATGTGTATTGATGTGAAGGAATTAAGGTATAGTCTGTAGATAATATCATAGATAATTACTTTCGCTGTGATAACATTCTTTTTTTACTTAAGTTTCTTGGATAATATTCTCCTTAATTTCCTTTAGCTTTTAAAAAATGATTATTTTAAACATTTATTTATCACCCAGGTATAGAAATGTTCAATCATTTTACTTCTTCAGTGATGTCTCTGTTGATGCCATGATGCTATATTGATGACTTGGGTCTAAAATCTCCACTATAGGGGGAAAATATGTATTAGCTTTTAAATCATCCAGGTAATCTCATATGTGTTAATTTAATATTGGTTATTATTTGCTTTAATTCACTATTATGCACTTATTGAACACATATGTATTATGTGTCTATTCCATACAATAGACTTTGTGAGATGTCAGTGAGTTAGAAAATATTTTAAGGGTAACATTTTAACTTAAGTAATAGGTGTTGACATAAATAACTATAATATTATGGCTTCACGTTATTGGTTCAAGTCTCTGCAGAGGACAGCGGGAGTGTTGTACATTTCATCAGAATTTCAGACTGACTGTAAAAAGCGCGGTGACTGACTCGAAACCCCACTTCTTAGCTCTATGTAGGAAAAGTCAATCTGGATTAAACCCTAAAATATATTTCTCTTTTCTCAATTGTCTTTATGCATTTTTAAGTTAAAATTCCTGAAAATAGTATGTCTGAAAAAAATTGAGAATTTCATTATTTTAAAGTATTTTTCTTCAATATCTTTGATCTTTGAGTGCCTTAGCAAAATGCAGTGGGCATTTTGATAGACACCATCCTTTTAAGTGTGTTTGAGGATTTCTATGGATTGTATTTATTTCTATTCCCTAAAATAGACTTTTAAATTTTAACAGCACACACTGATAGGAGAGAAAAGCAAAATAACTAGATCTTTAATTTGTTTGGTCTTCACCCCATAAATGATGGGGTTTAGCATAGGGGGCACCAACACATAGAGATTGGCCACTAGGATGTGAATGTGGTGAGGGATGGTTTTACCTCCAAAGCGATGGGCAAGAAATGAAAAGAATGCTGGGACATAGAACGTAAGTATGACACAGATGTGAGAGCCACACGTACTAAGGGCCTTGAACCTGGCAGCCCAGGAAGGTATCTGAAACACTGCGTAGAGGATCATTACATAGGATATAATGATAAGCACTATATCCAGTCCTGTAGAGAGTAGGGCCACAGTGAGGCCATAAATGATGTTGACATTGATACTGCCACTTGCCAATCTGGCAATGCCCATGTGCTCACAGTAGGAATGAGGAATGATGTTTCTCCCACAATATGTAAGTCAGTATACCAGGAAGACGAACGGACAGCAGATGAAAAAGCTCCTGACCACAGTTGCTATGCCAATCTTCCTGATGGTTGATGAGGTTAAAATGGTGGTGTATCTCAGTGGGTAACAGATGGCCACATAACGGTCAAATGCCATTGCCAGGAGAATAGCAGATTCTGCCACAAAGATGAAATGTATGAAGAACATCTGAGACACACAGCTACCAAAGGATATATCCGTAGAGTGGAACCAGAGGTTAGCCAGTATCTTAGGGGCTGCAGCAGTGGAGAGCAGGAAGTCTGCTGAGGCCAGCGTGGATAGGAAGAGATACATGGGCTCATGGAGACTGCGCTCAGTCATGATCAGGAAGATCAAGAAGATATTGCCTGCAACAGCCACAGTGTACACAAAAGAAAAAGGAATGGAGATCCAGGTATGCAAGCCTTCCAGCCCTGGGATTCCCATTAGGACATACCACACATCCTGCGGATTAGTGTGATTATGAATGAAAGGAGCCATGTGTACAGTTTATTCCAGGCCTAGTGCCATTAATGAAAGACCACAATGTTGAGGATACAGAAGCACCACCTTAGGCTGAATGAGGTCTGATCAGTTTTTTTTTCTTTTCAATGTTTTCTTCTCTGGGAATGGAGAGTAAAATGGGTTAATAAGCCTAATATTTAAGTCCTACCAAATAATTTTTTATACCTTAAAAAATGAATAGATATTATTTAATAACTGCTTAATATATGTTATACTACCTTACAAATATTAACTTATTAAATCTTCACAATAACCTATTGAAAACCCCTTTAAATTACCTTTATATAAATCCTATTATTTCTACAGATGTAAGAAAACCCCCAGACTTTCAGCCTCTTGCCCTAGGCCCTATTGGATTTAAAGTAAGGCAGGGTAAATCTGAAAACTTTAATCTTTATTACCATCCAATGCTGCCTATCAAGATAAAACTAGATACAAAACACAGCATCAAATTTTTTATCATATCCCTAAGGAAAATAGAGAGTTATGAAATGGAGTTGTACTGCTTACAGAAATGGGAGGGAATAAGTCTGACAAAATAGATTTCAAGCAATATAGCTTATATGCCTTCTTCTACATTTATTGGCGTTAACTTATTGTTAAGCTATATGCTAGCCATTGAAGACACACAGCAAATTAAATTGTTCTGCCAATTAATCTATTCCTCAAAAATATAAGATAAGACATTATAAACTTTAAGTATTTGCAATGCCAAACTGAGCTGGGTTTTTAAATGTATATGCCTGCTGGGCGCGGTGGTTCATGCCTGTAATCCCAGCACTTTGGGAGGCCGAGGCAGGCAGATCACAAGGTCAGGAGTTCGAGATCAGCTTGACCAAAACAGTGAAACCCTGTCTCTACTAAAAATACAAAAATTAGCCTGGCGTAGTGGCGTGCACTTTTAATCCCAGCTACTCAGGAGGCTGAGGCAGGAGAATTGCTTAAACTTGGGAGGCGGAGGTTTCAGTGAGCAGCGATTACACAACTGCACTCCAGCCTGGGTGACAGAGCGAGACTCCCTCTCAAAAAAAAAAAAAAAAAAAAAACCAACTGTATATGCCTCATAGATGATAAAGAATAAAATATTTCATTTCTTTCCACTTCAGTCACTGATTGAAAATGAGACAATACATATTGTATTTCTAAGTACCACCACAGTAGCAAGTAATTTAATGTTTTCATATTATAAAACAGGAGTCTATATTACTTTAATAAACTACTAGTTATTACCAATGACTAGTTCCAAAATATGTGGATAGAAGCAAATGTAATATTGGATGAAAAGGAAGATTAGGAGATAAAACACCAGGGTAGGTGACATACACACAGAAAAATTAGATAGGTAGATAGATAGATTAGAGGAGACAGATTAGATAGATAGATAGATAGATAGATAGATAGATAGATAGATAGATACATAGATAGATACATAGATACATAGATAGATGCATGGGTATAAACATAGATGATAATATGCAAATGACAGGTGGCTTCTATACTCTATCAGTCCCCTTTCTCAAATAAAAGCTGGCTAAAGTTCTTGTTTTTTTGAGGTGGCACAAGGGCTTAAGAAATGACTGCTCCTCTATCTCTTGATTCCATTACAGTTCAATATACTAATCATCATATAGCATAGTCTGCTACCTTTACTTTTGTTTTTTGTTAAGTGCTGAATATTCTGGTCTCAAATTTTATATGATTAAAATGTTTGGACACCATTTTTTGAGTTACAGTTTAGAATATAAAATATCCACACAGTTGACCAATTTAGCCTTGCTTTAAGTTAGCATAAGGTTCTTTAAAAATATTAAGATAAAATTTGAAGTTATTTAACTCTGTGGATCCACTTTATTTACATAAACTAATTGTTTTACTATATAATATGTATCTCACCTTGTTAGAATATTTTAAATAAACTCTTGATGTTTCAGAGACAGAAAAGATTAATTTTGAAGAATTCCTGACACAGTTTTAGGCCAGAGTCATGCATGTGAGTGAAGTGTAGTTATAGAAGGGAGGGTTACAGTGACTGGGCTTCATCTAGACATTAGGGTTGGCAGAGAAAAATCTAAGAGGAAAAAAAAAAATACAGAATGAAGATAAGAAGGAAAGAAAACAGACTTTTCAGGCCTTTAAATTTTTTTCTGGTAATCTTTTGTGATATCAATTTTTTTTAATATTTGTTTGTTTGTTTTTTCTATAACATTGTCACATGTGATTACCCAGATTATAGGCCTGGGTTCCTTGTAGCATTATTCTAGGATATTTCTGACGGCATATTCTGACTGACTCAATAACGTATCCACAGAGCAAAGACAGTGTGGTGTAATTGGGACAGTATAGCTCTAAGGACATATGTAATTGTATTTAAATACTTGCTAAATCTTATTCTGACTCTCTGACCCTGGAAACATCATTTAATTTGCACTTTAGTTCTCTTGCTTGTAAAATACCTAAAAATAAACATAAATTTAAAATGTAAGTCATTTCTGAAGTCAGTGTTTTAGGATGGTAGCTAAATAAGTCATTCATATCTCTATCCCAACAATAGATGACATCAGGGTACTAATAAAATTGTAGCAATTAAGACCAAAATTATTGTCAACTTGAATAAGTTTAACTTTTGGGACTTCAGGCTTAATATCCATCAAACTGAGATTTAATTGATTTAGGGTATCCATAAATACCAGGAATAAATTTCTTACACTGGGTACTTGATACCAGTTGGTAATCTTCACCCCAAATCTGTCATTTACTTTGATGAGGTGCAAATAGTTCAGCATGGTGATGGACACATGAATTTTGAAATGGAGTTTTATTTTTGCCCCTCACCAGGATAATATCTTTGTTACACAGGGAAGAGAGTTAAAAATTTTGGAGTGTCAACTTCTTAATCTGTGCCTAGGCTATTACCTGATGCATAATAGTCAATTAACTACAGAACAAGGCATACGCACACACACATACACATTAAACTACTAAAATTTTTTATTACTGAACCTTGTTTTAACTACTACAATATAAATTCCTTGAGTCTTTATACAACATTCAAATCTGCATCATATCAAAGAAAATGAGCATTACATAAACATATTCTAAGAGAAAAATAAACTACTCTTTTTGAAAATGACTCACTTAATACAAGGACACAAAAAATACTACAATTGCAAGTCAACTCCAGCTAAAGCCAAGTCCAGTACTCCACGGGTCAAAAATCAAGGAAAATGTGAGATGTTAAGTTGTTGGAAGAATGATCAGCTTCTGCAGCTTCTTGACTTTTTTTTTTTTCTGGTGTCATTTTCTACATGTTTTCATTGATCTTAACTCAGTATACTTGTATTTTCTAGAATCCTGAAGATATTTAGTAGGTTGAGAGGAGACAAAAAAAAAAAAAGCAAAGAGATATCCAAACATGATAGGAAATCTGGAACCATTTATACTTCTTTAAAAGCATCTCTTGGGCCAAGGTTTTCAGCTCCAGAGAACTGAATTTTACTCCTCCCACGGAAGGAGATGACACGGAGCTGGTGCTGGTACATAGCCCACAGGGAGAAGCATACTGCATTCTGTTCCATTATAATTTGTGCATTTTTTTCTTCAGCCAGCACTCTCTGACACCTAAGTTAACATATACATCTACTTGTCCAGATCTTTCGTCCCTGTCATATATGGTTCCCAATCCATTGGCAAATATAGGTTGCCAAAGAGACATGTGGGAAAAGGACTTTACACATCTTAGATGGCGCCTAAAAGTTAATTCTCTCATTTTTATTTCCCTTTAATTTTTAAGGCTCTATTGCTTTCCCTGGATTTTCTTGGTCACACGGTAAATGGGTCAGAATCAGAAGGGCCAGTAAATTATATTGGCTACTGTAGAGATCCCATTCTCTTGAAGTATACTTTAATGAGGAATACAGATGAAGATAAAAAGATAGAAACAAATACCATGATATTCGTGGAATTAAAAACTGATTTCACACAGATAAACCGGATTTATGGAGAGAGATGTTTTCTTATTAACTTCTCTCAAGTGGAGCCTTCCAAATATCTGTGATTTTCTGATATTTTTCAAGGAACCCCTAAAAGTTTTTTTTAACCTACATTAGTAAAACTTAGTTTAAAAAAAAAAAAAAAAAGATAGTAAAACATCCCTATAAATACGATGTTTGACATCAGCTGACCCTGACTGGATGATCTTGACTGGATGCTAGGCAAGTGCCCAGATCCTCCAGTCGGTCATCTAGACATCTTAGTTCTCACTGGCTGAGAGAGGTCGTGTTTTATTACATAAGTATGAGTGCTATATGGAAGGAGACACAAGAATTACCACATGCATTTAAAGTGCTTTCCATTCAAAGGTCTTTTTTTTTTTTTCCTATATTTTATTTTCTTTCTTTCTTTATTTTTTATTATACTTTAAGTTCTAGGGTACATGTGCACAACGTGCAGGTTTGTTACATATGTATACATGTGCCATGTTAGTGTAGTGAGAGTAAATTGGATGGCTTCGCCTTTCTTTTTCAGATATATATATATATAGATATAAAAAAAAAAAAAAAAAAAGGATAGTACTGGCCGGGCGCCGTGGCTCATGCTTGTAATCCCAGCACTTTGGGAGGCCAAGGCGGGCGGATCACGAGGTCAGGAGATCGAGACCATCCTGGCTAACACAGTGAAACCCCGTCTCTTCTAAAAATACATAAAATTAGCCGGGCGTGGTGACGGGCACCTGTAGTTCCAGCTACTCAGGAGGCTGAGGCAGGAGAATGGTGTGAACCACAGAGGCAGAGCTTGCAGTGAGCCGAGATTGCACCACTGCACTCCAGCCTGGATGACAGAGCGAGACCCCATCTCAAAAAAAAAAAAAAAAAAAAAAAAAAGGATAGTACTTATCTTCCCTCCTATGCTTGGAAAACAAATTAAAAGAATCAAAGGATATTAGAGAAAAAGAGATGGATAAAGGACAAGGAGAATTTAGGGGACAATAGGAATTGCTGTCTGCATCTGACTGCCTGGTAGTGACTAGAAACAAAGAATGGAATCCATGAGGTCTGCTGATAACTTATTATAATATTTTTAAATTTGGATACTCTAAAGTTTTAAGAATTTTTTTTTGAGCAAACGTTTTCAGTAAATAATGATTTCTTATACATATAATAAGCAAGAGGTCAGTGATCCAAACTACTACTACTGTCATACAAGTACCACATTACTACTTTAAAACACACCTCCAGCAATATTCTATGCAGATGAAATAATCGTTATCCATAACCTTTAATGTGCTTAGTTGTTTTTTTTTTTTTTTTTTATTTTTACTTTTTTGAGACAGTCTCGCTCAGTCACCCAGGCTGGAGTGCAGTGGCACGATCTCAGCACAGTAGTACCCTACTCTTGGTACCAATTTTCTGTATTTTCCATTCTCATATTGCTGTAAGGAAATATCTGAGACTAACTGCACGCTCCGCCTCCCAGGTTCACGCCATTCTCCTGCCTCAGCCTCCCAAGTAGCTGGGACTACAGGTGCCCGCCACCACACCTGGCTAGTATTTTGTATTTTTAGAAGAGATGGGATTTCACTGTGTTAGCCAGGATGGTCTTGATCTCCTGACCTCGTGATCCACCCACCTCGGCCTCCCAAAGTGCTGGGATTACAGGTGTGAGCCACCGCGCTTGACCTAATATGCTTAGTTTTCTTATAGAGTTTGACAGTCTTTGAGCCACATGCTTTAGAAAAATAATTTTCCAATTTTTATAAAAGTTACATAATCATGTTCTTGATATCAAATAACAATATCATTGGAGTCTTGGTATGCCCTTAATAATCATATATCTATATGATTTTCTAATATACCTAGGTATTTTTGCAGGGAACATGTATTATGTACAATAAATAAAGATTTAAAAAATTCTCACATAAGTTCATGTCAGAAATCGCCATCACTTTAGAGCAGATTGTGCTGTTAAAAGATTCAGTTTTTAAATTTCTATGGATTTCAAGAAAATGAATAAGTGATTGTGGCCCTGTTAACCATAATAGCAGTAAAAAATGGCTTTGGCTACTGATTTAATTTCTGTAAATTAAGGATGTTGGTTGCTTGAGATTTTAGCTCTAACTCTGCTTCAATATGTAAGATACTTCTAACTGAGTCTAGATAATTGTTCTATAGGTAAATTAGTGTCCTGGATGCTAGTGCTTCAACCAAAAAATGAAAAAGATACAATTAAATGAAAGCTTTCATCTTACTATAAGACCTGAGTGGAGGAAATCCAAGAGAAGAATTCCAAATGGTCCTTTTCTTTGAACAAGTAATTTGGCATAATTGGATGCCTGGTTTCTTCTCATTTGTGAGTTAGTAAAGCTGAGAGTTGGTGCCAGAAAAGAGAGCAGAAATATTAATTTATTTCTTCCTTGTTTGTAGGCTATAGAGAAAGCGTGTCCAACCTGTGGCCCGGGGTTTGAATGCTGTCCAACACAACTTTCTTAAAACATTATGAGATTTTATGGAACATTTTGTGATTTTTTTATTTTTATTTTTTGGCTCATTAGCTGTCATTAGTGTTAGTGTATTTTATGTGTGGCCCAGGGAAGCTGAAAGATTGGACATTCCTGCTATAGAGTTTCTCGGTGGTTGGAATCAGTGTTTGTGGAGCCTTGTGACTTTTTCAAAGTTTTTTTCCATGCCACATTGAAGAATAACTTGAGCAATAGCCACTCTTCTTTCCAGGTGGAGTTTGTGAACTATTTTAGAGACTATCTTTATCTGGGAAGAATCACTAACATATTATCTCTTAGTTTAGCTAGTGTAAGGTTATTAGGTACTTTTCCTTAAGGAAGGATACATCAGGACCTGCCTTAAGGCTTGATGACATTTGTCTTCCTTCTAATACATCATAACATGTGTGTCCTGCAGAGATAAACTTGTATAGAAGCCAATGTGACTACTTGTGTTAAAGAAACAAAGTTTAATTCTTTGTTTTGTTGTTGTGCTTTGCTTACATTTTATGTATTTTGTTGAATTGTGTTTAATTACAAGAGTAATGCATGCCTGATATGGTTTGGATCTGTGTCTCCACCCTAATCTCATGTTGGTTGTAATCCCTAGTTTTGAAGGTGGGGCCTGATGGGAAGTGATTGGATCATAGGGGCAGAGTTGTCATAAATAGCTTAATACCATCCCTTTTGGTATGTATAGTGTGTGAGTTCTCATGAGATCTGGTTGTTTAGTAACTCCCCCGCTCTTCTTCCTGCTCCAGTCATGTGAGGACACCTGCTCCTGTTTTGCTCTCTGCCATGATTATAAGTTTCCTGAGGCCTCCCTAGAAGCTGAGCAGATGTTGCCATGCTTCCTGTACAGCCTTTAGAACTGTGAGCTAATTAAACCTCTGTTCCTCACAACTTACCCGGTCTCAGGTATTTCCTTATAGCAATATGAGAATGGACCAATGCAGAAAATTGGTACCAAGAGTGGAGTGCTGCTGTAAAGATAATTGAAAATGTGGAAGCAACTTTGGCATTGGATAACAGGCAGAAGTTGGAAGAGTATAGATGACTAAGAAGAAGACAGGGAGATGAGGGAGAATTTGGAACTTCCTAGAAACTTGTTGAATGGTTGTGACCAGAATTCTGATAGTGATATGAACAAAGAAGTCCAGGCTGAGGAAATCTTAGATGAAAATGAATAATTTATTGGGAACTGGATCAAAGGTCACTTTTGCTATGCGTTAGCAAAGAGGTTGGCTGCACTGTGCCCCTACCATAGAGAATCTGTGGAAATTTGAACTTGACAATATTATTTAAGTTATGTGACAGAAGTATCTAAGCAGCAAGGTGTTCAAGATGTGGCCTGGCTGCTTCTAACAACCTATACTCATATGTGTGAGCAAAGAAATTATGTAAAATTGGAAGTTATATTTAAAAGGGAAGCAGACCATAAAAGTTTGGAAAATTATCTGCCTGGCAATGTGGTAGAAAACAAAAGCTCATTTTCAAAGGAGCAATTCAAGTAAGCTGTAGAAATTTGCATAAATGAAGAGGAGCCAAGTTCTGATAGCCAAAACAGAGGGCAGAATGCCTCGAAGACATTTCAGAGACCCTTTTAGCAGCCCCTCACATCACAGGCCCTGTGGCCCAGGTGGACTGAATTATTTTGTGGGTCAGACTCAGGACCCTGCTGCCATGAGCAACCCTCAGGACACTGTTCCTTGCATCCTGGCTGCTCCAGCACCAGTAGTGGCTCAAAGGGGCCCAGGAACAGCTAGGGCCACTGCTTCAGAGGGTGCAAGACATAAGCTTTGGAGGCTTCCATGTGATGTTAAATCTATGAGTGTGCAAAGGTCAAAAGTTGAGGCTTGTGAGCTTCCACTTAGATTTCAAAGGATCTAAGTGGAAAAGCCTGAGTGTTCAGGCAGAAGCCTGCTGCAGGGACAGAACCCTAATGAAGAACTGCTAATAGGGAAATGTGGAGGAAACATATGAGGTTGGAATCCCCTCACAGAGTCCTCACTAGGGCACTGCCTAGCAGAGCTATGAGAAAAGGGCCACCGTCCTCCAGACCCCAGAATGGTAGATCCACTGACAGCTTGCACCACACACCTAGAAAAGCTGCAGACACTCAATGCAAGCTCTTGAGAGCAACAGCATAGGCTAAACTGTGCAAAGCCATAGGAGTAGAACTGCCCAAGGCCTTGGGAGCCCACCTTTTGCATTAGTGTGTCCCTGATGTGAGACATGGGGTCAAAGGAGATTATTTTGGAGTTTTAAGGTGTGTATTTGTCCATTTTAAACTCCCCTGAAGAAATACCCAAGACTGGGTAATTTATAAAGTAAAAGAGGTTTAATGGACCCATAGATCCACATCGCTGGGGAGGCCTCACAATCATGGTGGAAGGTGAAGAAGGAGCAAAGGCACATCTGACATGCTGGCAGGCAAGAGAGCATGTGCAAGGGAAATGCCCTTTATAAAACCATCAAATCTTGTGAGACTTATTCATTATCATGAGAACAGCATGTGAAAACCCACCCCCATGATTCAGTTACCTCCAGTGGGTCCCTTCCACGACAGGAAGGGATTATGGGACCTACTATTCAAGATGAAATTTGAGTGGGAAAAGTGCCAAACCACATCAAGGTGTAATGAATGCCCTGCTGGGTTTTCTACTTGTGTGGGACCTTTAGCCCCTTTCTTTTAGTGCATTTCTCTCTTTTGGAATGGGAATTTGCACCCAGTGCCTGTACCTCCATTATGTCTTGGAAGTAACTAACTTGTTTTTTGATTTTACAGGCTCATTGCTTGAAGGGATTTGCCTTGTCTTGGATGACACTTTGGGCTTTGGGCTTTCGAATTCATGCTGGAATGAGTTAAGACTTTGTAGGACTATTGGGAAGTAATAATTGTATTTTGCGATGTGAGAAGAACACGAGATTTGGAAGGGACCAGAGGTGGAAGGATATGGTTTGGATCTGTGTCACCACCCAAATATCATGTTCAATTATAATCGCCAGTGTTGGAGATGGGGCCTGGTGGGAGGTCATTCAATCATGATGTCAGAGTTCTCATCAGCGAATTAGTATCATCCTCCTTGGTACTGTATAGTGAGTGAGTTCTCATGAGGCTGGTTGTTTAAAAGTGTGTAGCACCTCCTACCCTGCTTCTCCCTGCCCTGGCCATGTGAAGATTCCTGCTCCTGTTTTGTCTTCTGCCATGATTGTAAGTTTCTTGAGGTCTCCCTAGAAGCTGAGCAGGTGCTGCCATGCTTCCTGTACAGCCTGCAGAACTGTGAGCCAATTAAACCTCTGTTCTTTATAAATTATCCAGTTTCAGGTATTTTTTTTACAGCAGTGTGAAAACAGGACAATACAATGCCAACAACACATCCAACAATAAATGATATGTAATGCCACCATTAATAATCTTTTCTTCTTCTTTTCTTTGATATTCAATGGGATCAAGGTTTGGGAATTAATCATTTTACTCCTCTTTACTCATGTTCAAAATGACATGAAACCTGTATCTAAGTGTGTTGTTTCCATGGGAAGATACTAAATGTTTTCTTTATTATCTTATTTTTCTAATAAATCATAACATTACCTGTTATTAAATATTAATCTATTTCATTTTATGTAACAGCTACCTGAAACTAAGTCAAAGAATGTACCATACTTTATTCACTATTTGTCTGTTATTGAATATCTACATTTGTTTGAGGAATAATGATCAGAACAGAAAGATATGAAAGACTATAGGAATGGAAGTTTCTCAACAGCAAGATAAAATAGGTTAATGGAGTAATAGGTAGAGAATGATGACTATAACTAAAGAAAATGAATTAAGCAATATGCAGTTAAAGTTCTTTATGTCTTTTCACAGCTTGATGGACCTTTATTTAAATCACTGAATAATATTCTAGCCTATGGATGTTCCACAGTTAGTGTATCCATTCATCTTGGTTGCTTTCAACTTTTGGCAATTATGAATAAAGTTCCTATAAGCCTTGGTTAGTTCATGTCTGTGTGTGGACATAAATTTTCAACTCATTTGGGTAAATACATAGAAGTGTGATTCTTGGGTCACATGAAAATACTATGTTTAGTTTTGTAAGAAACTGTAAACTGTCTTCCAATTTGGCTGCTCTATTTTTCATTCCTACCAGCAATAAGTGAGAGTTCCTGTTGCTCCACTTCCTTGCCAGTGTTTGGTGGATGTCAGTACTTTGGAATTTGGCCTTCTAATATGTGTGTAGAGGTTGGTATCTTCTAGTTTTAATGTGCAGTTTCTTAATGACAGGTGTTATTAAGTATATTTTCATGTGCTTGTTGCAATCTATATATCTTCTTCGGTAAAGTGTTCAGATCTTTTGCCCACTCTGTAATTGGTTTGTTTGTTTTTTATTGTTGAATTTTAAAAGTTCTTTGTATAGTTTGTATACAAGTGCTTTATCAGATAATACATTTTGCAAATATATTCTTAGTCCATGGCTTGTTTTTTTCATTCTCTTAACTTACTATGAATTTTTATTTTATTTTATTTTGTTCTGGGTATTTTGTGGATACTCTCAATTTCAACTGCTATGTTTTTATGTTCAGAAAAAAGTCTTGTATTGATCTCTAATAAGTTCCTTCTACATGTTCTATTTTCACTCTCTCCTAAACTCCAGTAAGATGTTGGAGTTCCTGACTTCACCCTATTTTTTCCTTCATGTCCCCCATATTTATTCCTTTGTCCTTTTTCTCTGCATTCTTACATCTACTTCCTGTACCCCTTATTGGCTACTTCATCTCTCATATTTTTGTTTAATTTACCAATATTTATCATGTCCTCTATTTATTATTAATACTATTCTGTTCTTATATCAAGGATCTAAAATGAGTAGTTATTTCATTAAGAAAATGTATTACATACTTATTTTATTGTTAGGTTTTATTTTCTGCCCTGAATAAGCTGTGCTCCTTCAAGTAAGTTTTCTTTATTAAAATTGATTCTAGGTATGCAATTTTTGTGTTGGTGGACTTAATTGTATTCCTGATAATCTTTGGCTGTCCTTCCATATTTCATCATGAAGAACTAAGAATATAGTGACGATTTCTATGAACATGGTATCTGGCCATGAACATTAGGTACCTGGCTAGTTACTTTGAAGGCTGATCAGAAAGAAGCCTAGCTAATCCAGTAAGCGAATACTCAAATGCCAATATCTATTAGTCCTTTCTCTTGAGACAGTTTATCAGCATTCAATATGTATTCTTTTGCATAATCTCTCTGTTTCATATATTAACATCTTGTTCCTAGCATCCTTTGCACTGAATTTCCCAATGTCTGGATCATCATTGATTTCGTTACTACAGACACTAATCATTTTGCCAGAACTAAAGAGAAATTAGTACCCGGCTATCTTTTAGGTAACCTTAAACGGTGTTCACCTTTTCTACCATTTTCAGCCCTACCCCTCACAAATGCTTTATAAGTAATTCCTGTGTTTTTCCAGAAACTATTATTTGCAGATAATGTTTTTTCTCATTGGTATCCTTTTCTGTAGACATATAGATTTCAGATTAATCTATCCTGTTCTGTTTCTTAAAAAACCATATTTAAATATATATATTTATCAATTTGTTTGTACATACACTGCTATTATTTTCTTCACAATGTCTCTGTGTACATCTGTAGTTTTAGTGGATTAGAGAAAGTAGCAGAAATGAACACATATTCAATCTGCCAGGTTTATATGTAAATTGATACTTTCACTCATATTTCTTAAATTTATATTTTATTATTCAGTACAGAAAAATACATAAATGAAAATAGTTTGATAAATGACACAAAATTAGCAAAAGCTTTTAACAAACACTCAGACCAAGAAAGAGAACATTACCAGCATCTCAAAAGCTAAACACTGATTCTGATTCATCAGTACTGGCTGGAACTTGAAAGCCTGCATTTTCTATGTGTTATTACATGGTGCCAAGACTGCAGGGGCAGGAACCACACTTTTACTGGAAAAGCTTTAGGACATCAATTCCTACTGCAGGGGTGTTCTTGGCTGGGTTGGCATTATTTTTTAAGTTTCTGCAAGAGACTTCTGGGAAAAGGTACTCTTTTTATTTCCTTCATCTGAAGGCCTCTATTTACTGCTCTAGCAATTCTCTTCTGCAAGTAATGGTCACAAATATTCAAGGGAATGCAGACACAGCCTCGAGTAGAACATCTCTTAAGTCTATTTAACAATAAGATTTTGATAAGCCTAGGAAAATAGGGAGGCATAGTGTAGAGCAGTCCTGGTCGCTTACCAGTACTGGTCCGTGGTCTTCTAGGAACCTGGTCTCACAGCAGGAGGGTGAGCAAGCATTACTGCCTGAGCTCCTCCGCCTGTCAGATCCACAGTGGTGTGGCAGCATTAGATTCTCATAGAGGCGTGAACCCTATTGTGAATTGCATATGCAAGGGATCTAGGTTGCGTGCTTCTTATGATAATCTAATGCCTAATGCTCTGAGGTGGAACAGTTTCATCCCAAAACCATCCCCTCTTGCACCTTGTCTTCCACAAAACCAGTCCCTGGTACCAAAAACATTGAGGACTGCTGGTGTACAGTGAACATCTGCCTGTGGATTTATTATCAGCATATCATTTTTACTAAAAACATATTTCTAATCCTGAACCATGTCCTCTCACTTCTAAGAATCACTGATTTCTCCCACTAGACCTTAGCTTTTTGGTGTAAGAGTTAAATGAATAGAAACTGAATGGACTAGACTTTCTGATTTTCTGAATCCTACTTTTGTCACCTTGTTCTCAGCAATATCTTTTTCTTTTCTCCTTATTATAATAACTGTGATTTCATTTAAGGGAGCAGTTACAAGGATATGACAGTCTAACTATATATATATATAAAAAAAAAAAAGCAAAAAGAAGATAACTGTGTTTCCCTAACATCACTGTGGCTGTTTTTGTAAGGTTTCTCAGTGACGCTGGATAGTAGCCTTGCAGGCCTTACAAAGGAATCTGGTAGCTGCTTCCCACTGTCTCTGCAGTCTACCACATCAACAAGTTTCAGCTGTTGTTGCCTAATTGATGGAAAACAAGTTTCCTTAGAAGCTGGTTTTTTGAGATATAGGGAAAAATGTTTCCACCTGGCTTCTTAAAATGTTACATAGTACCAGACAGTGTTTTAAACACCTGTGATGTCTCCAGCTGCTCTTCCTTTCAGGACCTGGGCTGATGTCTCTGAAATTGCCTTTTCTTCCCCATGAGAAGTGTAGTTATTTTTTAAAGTAATTGCTTCCAGATAGAGGCCTTTGCAAAACAATCTAAACTACTAATGTTCTAAACCTGTTTCTTTCTATATAAAGCCCAGTAATCATATAAAGTTTACTTTCATTGCTTTCATTGACTCTTTTTTTTTTTTTTTAACTGATTTTCCTCCCTTTGGCTGAATTTTAAAGATTCTGAAGTTCTTCATAAATCTTCTCATCATAGTACAATTATATAGCGCTAAAATAAGCAATTATTTCTGAGGATACTCTTAGGTTCTTTTTTTAATCACCTGTTTTGTCATGGCCATTATTTCAAACTATTTTGGTTCACATTCTATAGGTTGCCTAATCTGAAGCACAAACACTCATAGTATCAAGTCTTCAGATGAGCCTTCCTACTCTCCCTGTTCAACATAACTCTCAAACCAACAACTTAGTTGTGTCAGACATATAATATTGTTCAAATAATAAATATAAATTCATTCTGATGCTTCCCCATGACTGGCTGGTGGGAAACATATTGTCAGTTATTGAAGAATTCTCTGTTTCCCCAGTGTTGTGTCAGCTCTCCGGTGTATGGGAGATGGATGCTCATTGACTTTCAAACCATTAGAGGGAAGGCTCTTTGACCATTGAGAAATCTATGAGACATTCACGTGACCTCTACAGATTCAGCAGCTAACTTCTCTTTTCATTGTAAAACTGGGGCATAGAAATCTTGTCAGATTGGCCACATTCCAGTCTGCCAGGAGGGACCATGCAGACATTTACTGTCATTGGGGAACCTGAAGTAGTATCATCACCTGACATTCATATCAACTTTTCTTTTTTCTTTTCTTTCTTTTGAGACAGAGTCTCACTCTGTCACCCAGGCTGGAGAGCAGTGGCGTGATCTCAGCTCACTGCAAGCTCCTCCTCCCAGGTTCACGCCACTCTCCTGCCTCAGCGTCCCGAGTAGCTGGGACTACAGGCTCCCACCACCATGCCCGGCTAATTTTTTGTGTTTTTCTTAGTAGAGGCGGGGTTTCACCGTTGTTGGCCAGGATGGTCTCAATCTCCTAACCTCGTGATCCGCCTGCCTTGGCAGCTACTATGATTATATAGTAAAATATATAGATAGATAGATAGATAGATAGATAGATAGATAGATAGATAGATAGAGAGACATTTTCCCCTCTAGAACCTACCTCACAGTTTTCAGCTCTGATAGCTATACCAGAAGACACACTAGAGCCTCTTTGACATCAGGAAATTCACTCCTTTATCCTTCAGATTAACCTTATATTGTAACCCAGAAGACCTAATTTATTGTTCTAGGAGTAATTTTACACTTATCTTTCTAACTAGATACTTTACTCTGTCCAGAAACAATTTCCTCACTTTGAGGCTTAAGCTATTAGAAACCAAAACCTGTGTTTTTGTTTCCCTCTGAGTCAAATAAGTAGACAGAGGCTATGTTATTGAATGAAGTTCAAAGTGAATGGAAAGGAAGGCATAACTACAGGAAGACAAATCTAGTTAAGTTCCAGCTGATATCTAAAAATAAAAAGAAATATTTGCTTTTTGGTGTAAAATGACTCTTATGCATTAATTTGTCCAATTTTAACACTTACCTCCTTACATACCTAATAGAATATAGGAAGATTAAAACAATTATTTTCTTTTTATCCATGCGTAGTTCTGTACCTGATTTTCTTCCTTTCTTTCCTTCTTTGGAAAGCTGCACTAACTTACCTAGAAAAGAACCCCTTTATGTTCTTTTCTTTTTTCTTTTACACTCAGAATAAGTCATTAGCAGACAGCCTCATCTGTTCAGAAGATCCCCCACTTTAGATATAAAAGCAAAAGATCCAGAGCAAAATCTACTTCCAGCCTTGTAGCAGTGGAGTCCACATACAAAATCTAAAAAATAAGGATTCTAATTTAAATTAGACATAGTAGAAGTTGAATCCAAAGTCATATTTCTTTGTGTCATCTTTACAAACTATAGCTTCCCTGTCCAATACAGTGGCTGCTGAACTGAACTGTCCAATATAAGCACATTAAACATTTCAATATGAATTAACTTAAAGTAATTGAAATTGTAAATGCAGTTGTTTAATTGCACTACCATCATTTCAAGCGCACAGGAGCCATATATTCCACTTTAGTCATTTTATGGTATTTCATAGAACATCTCCATCAGTTTAGAAAAGTTCCCTTGGACAATTCTGGTCCGTACAGGTATCACAACATTCCTGTGAGTTGGCTATATTCCCCATTTTGAAGGTTGATTAAGTAAACCTCAGAGAATGAAAGAAACTTCAAGTTACCTACTTCGAAACTTGAAAATCTAGACTTTTAATCTAGCTTTGTTTTACAGCAAAGGAAATGCTCAAAAGTATATTTGAGGCAAATAAACAATTTTTTCATCTTCTTAAATATGGTCAGGCTGATAGAGTGACCTACATGTGTCCAGGTTGATACAATGGAACTTGTTTGTTGATTCTCTGACTATATTTAAATATTTTTAAAGTGATTTATCATGGACTCAGAGTAAATCTTTAATTTTAATAATTTTTTTTCTTTTTTGTGGCACTGATTTTTGTTCATTATTGTTGCTGCTTTTCTTTTTTTTTTTAGGCAATAAATTTCAATATCTCTCAATATCTTTTCAGAGAAAAGAGTCTAAGCATTCTGGTATGAATCTGTTGGGTCTTGACACTGTAGATGATGGGATTCATTAAAGGTGGGAAAAGGCTGTAGATGTTGCCAATGAGAACGTGGGCCACAGGGGAAAGGTGCTTGCCAAAACGGTGCACCATTGTGAGGCTAATGATAGGCATGTAGAACACAAGGACAGCACAGACGTGGGAGATGCAAGTCTGAAATAATTTATGCCACTCTTCCTGAGAGGCAACTGCAAGGACTGACTTAAAAATCAGAATGTAGGAGAAAAGGATGAGTATAGCAGTCAACAACAGTATGCAAATAACCAGCATCAGGGCTTAGTAACTATTGAATCAGATGTCTGAACAAGCTAAGTGGAGAAGATCCTGATGCAGGCAGAAAGAGTGAGAAAGGATGTGGAAATGACAGTAATTAAAAAATTTCAGACGGATGATAAAGAAAAAACTCCTAACTATTATAGTAAGCCCAATTTTGCTAATTCTGGAATTAGTCAGGATGGAGGAATAACGCAGTGGATTGCAAATTGCAATGTACCGGTCAAAGGCCATAGCAAGGAGGACAGAGGACTCGATGAAGGACAGACCATGGATGAAATAGGACTGGGTAATGCAGAAATCCAAGTTGATCTCTCGAATGATCCCCACAGGATCCCCAGCACTGTGTACACAGTGGACAGCCCCATGCACAGGTCAGTGAGGGCCAGTATGGACAGGAAGTAAAACATGGGCTGGTGCAGGCTTGGCTCAGTCCATATCACATGGAGAACCATGCAATTTCCCAAAAGCATCGTGGCATAGATAGAGGAGAAGGGGATGGAGAACCAGGGGTATTGCTGCTCCATGCCAGAAAATCCAGTGAGAAGAAAGGAAGAATTTGTGCTAGGGCTTACTGAAGTAATCATTCTGGAACTGAGATACATGTGAGAGTGTTTTTTCAAAGGAAATGTTTCAATTTCAGCTGAATAAAATGAAATTTCTAAGTAAACGAAATAGCCTAAAAATTACTAACTTAAAAAGATAGAGCTGAGTAATTCTGTTTCTCTGAGGCATAGTATCCATCGCCTTTGAGAAAATGGTCTTCTTTTGATGTCATTTAAAAGTCATAGGCCGGGCACGGTGGCTCAAGCCTGTAATCCCAGCACTTTGGGAGGCCGAGACGGGTGGATCACGAGGTCAGGAGATGGAGACCATCCTGGCTAACACGGTGAAACCCCGTCTCTACTAAAAAATACAAAAAACTAGCCGGGTGAGGTGGCGGGCGCCTGTAGTCCCAGCTACTCGGGAGGCTGAGGCAGGAGAATGGCGTAAACCCGGGAGGCGGAGCTTGCAGTGAGCTGAGATCTAGCCACTACACTCCAGCCCAGGTGACAGAGCGAGACTCCATCTCAAAAAAAAAAAAAAAGTCATTATTTTTTCACTGTCTGGAGGTGAACATATCCTTAGAAGCTGTATGTAAAAACAAATAAGGAAGAGATTAGTAAAAGGAGAAAGCTAGTTAAAAAAAAAAAAATATATGTTGCTTAGACATTTTCCCAGGGATAGTGGTAAAATTTTATACCAGTAAAGAGCTGAGGTTCTCAAAAAATTATTTTCTTCTCTCCAATTCATTAAACATTCGAAATGAAGAGTAATCTTTGGGCTTTAAATATTAAGTCCATTGGTCACTTTTCCATCATTTTTCATTTTGTGCTGTCTCCCACTACATTTTTTCTCCAAATAGTATTTAGTGAAAATACTCCTGTTTTCTCCCCCTCCAGATGACATAGCCAGCAATTACTTTTTCTTCCTGGGTGATAAGCAGACAGGAATATTTATGCATGAGACCTTGGGTAAATGATTTCTCACTGGAGCTCTGGCCTCTTGAGATGTTCAACTCATTTGCGCCTTTGTGATGTAGATAGATTGAAGGCATTGAGCCTTTGATAGCAGCTCAGTGCTTCCCATTCCTTTATTTATTCAGTTAATGAGTTGATTAAGTATTTATTCGATATACATTTATTCAATGTATTGACCAATTGTGTTTTATTTCTTAGAACCTGCAATTCTACAGATCACAAATCCAGGCTCAAACAACTAAGCTTATAATTTCAAAAGTCTCATGGTAGCAGAATCAATTGGCTTCTTCTTTACATTGTTTGCCTGCTTTAAGTTCCAGACCTGAGAATCATCATAATTTTTTTAAAGCTCTAATAATGTAAACAGATGTTCAAAAGTCCATACTTACTTTCATGTTTGATTGAGTAACTTCAAGATGTTAAAGTAACTTCAGATTTGGGCCGCCCTTTATGTCCTACTTTTCAGCTTTGTCTTACTAGCCTCACAACACAGTTCCCCAGACTTTCTTCTCAGTGTACTCTCTATACTACACTGATGTCTTCTAGCAGTCTAACCATTGTTTTTTCTTGTCCTGACTCCTTCTCAGCATTGAACAACTTAGCTCACTATTTTTAATACTTTTTTCTCCGTGGAATGCTTGAAGTTTCTTCATTGCTTGCAGAGGATTTTTCAGTCTTTTGAATACATATCTTCTTTCATTTCTCTAAATCCAATTTCTCTTCTTTCATAAGATTTTTCTCCAGATGTTCTATCTGCCTAAAATATTCATAATCTTTTCCTCAATTTCTTCCTACACTTTTTAAAACGATCTTGCAACTCAACAACCACTTTTCAAGAAGTCACTTAAGACAAATTTATCCATGTATCTATTATTTTGGTATCATGTTTTAATTTTAAATAAAACACAATTTTGTATTTATTAGCTAAATATTTAACTAATATTTAAACTAAATATTTAACTAATATCTCTGTTACAAACTAAATTGTAAGTTCCTTAAAGTGCAGACTACATCAACTTTTTCTTACTCTTTGAGACTAACATTTGCACCTCTAATCCCTGACCCCTCCTGAGAGCTCAAATTCATGAATACAACCACCTATTTGATATATTCATCTGAGTGTTTAATCTTAAAATAAGAATGATGCCAATAAAGTACTTTATTTCCCCCCAAAACTCTATTTTCTGTCCCTTTTCTCCTAATATCATAAAGTGACTCCACCAATAACACAACTGCATAAGACAAGTCTTGATTCATTTAAAAAATTTTTTATTTGTCTTTCCCTCTCTTTCCTCTCTCCATCAAATCTTTCATCAATTTCTATCATTTCCACCAGAAACACATCCCAGATATATCCACTTTTACACATTGCCCATCTTGGTTTATAATATCATTGGTTCCCTGGCTACTGTGATAATTTATTAAATTAATAATAATTTAATATTATCACTGGCTAATATCATGATTTATCTGTTTGTCCTCTAAAAAATGTATTATCTCCAGGGAAACCAAATTGCTTTTCTACAAACATCTACTAAATCACACAAGCCTTTGTTGAAAACAATTCGTTAATGGTCACTTACCCATTGCTCTTAATGTAAAATACAAATTCTTTATCATAGTCAAAAAGCCTTGTATAACGTGGCTCACCTGCCTCTTCTATTGCATCTTTAGACCACTACTACCTACACTCCTTAATATTTAAGTGTCTTTTTCTTCCTCAAAACAAGTTAAGTACATGCATGTCTCAGGATCTTTGCCCATGGTCTTCTCTGTGCTCCGAATTATCTACCCCAAGTATTTGCACAGAAACTCCTTTCACCATTAACTTTTGCGTTAAAATGATTGCTTCCTCAGGGGGATTTTTCTAATACTGCTCCCCATCTAGATTGTCTCATTTCTTCAACCCCCTTAACTAAGTTACTCTCACCACAGTATGCTGGTTTATATTTATACCACTTACACAGTGAATTTCCATTAGATTCATTAAAGGCTGTAGAAGATTAGGAACCTTATCTGTTTTTTGCTCAAGGATATGAAAAATAAGGTTTAGCATAGAATCAGCACTTATCAAATAATTTTTAATTAATTAATTATTCTATGAAATAAGAGCTATACAATCACAGAGATATAAAGATAATATGAATGTGAACACTCCTATCAAAGTGTGTGTAAAATCATCTGTGTACATTTGGTCTTTTCTGACCTTGGGCCACCAACTGAGTCATCATATACCAGGTTTGAATGGTTTACAAAACAGATGCTGCTCCAGGGATCTTGCTGACCTTGAATACAACACTCAGATTTCAAACATGATTTCTCTCATTTCCAGCCTGACTCAGACATACAGTCAAGGATCTGGGATTGATCACAATAGATTTAATATTCTGTTAATGTAAGTATGTGTTAAAAGTATCTACTTTTGGCTGGGCTTGGTGGCTCATGCCTGTAATCCTGGCACTTTGGGAGGCTGAGGCAGGTGGATTGGCTGAGCTCAGGAGTTCGAGATCAGCCTGAGAAAAATGGTGAAACCCTGTCACTACTAAAATACAAAAAAATTAGCTGGGCATGGCGGTGTGCACCTGTAATCCCAGTTACTTGGGAGACTGAGGCAGGAGAATGGCGTGAACCTGGGAGGCGGAAGTTGCAGTGAGCCAATATCGCGCCATTGCACTCCAATCTGGACGACAGAGCAAGACTCTGAACCAAAGAAAAAACAAACAAACAAACAAACAAAAAAACCTACTTTCATGTAGGTTTCTTCAAACTAGCTACAAAGGCTTCAGAGTAGCTACAAAGGTTAAAAATCTACTTTCATTCAGGCTCCTTCAGACTAGCTACAGAAGAAATCAGATAATCTAGATGGGGAACAGTATTATCCACGTTGCCACCATGGAGACTATCCACATTTTGGGATTACAAGAGCAAAATACATGTTGGAGGATTTTTAAAAATATGTTTTAAGAGGTAGGATGAAAGAACATTGTTTTGATGAAGTAAATAAATGAAGATTTAAAGAAAAACAACATCAGTATGTCAAGTGTGCCAAATACTCCACCTGTATTTAAAAAACAAAAGGATTGAGGGGCGGAGCAAGATGGCCGAATAGGAACAGCTCCAGTATCCAACTCCCAGCGCTAGCGACACAGAAGAACGGTGATTTCTGCACTTTCAACTGAGGTACTGGGGTCATCTCACTAGGGAGTGCCGGACAATCGGTGCTGGTCAGCTGCTGCAGCCCGACCAGCGAGAGCTGAAGCAGGGCGAGGCATCGCCTCACCTGGGAAGCGCAAGGGGGAAGGGAATCCCTTTTCCTAGCCAGGGGAACTGAGACACACAACACCTGGAAAATTGGGTAACTCCCACCCCAATACTGCGCTGTAAGCAAACGGGCACACCAGGAGAATATACCCCACACCTGGCCGTGAGAATCCCACGCCCACGGAGCCTCCTTCCTTGCTAACACAGCAGTCTGCAGCGATCTAACCACAAGGCAGCAGCGAGGCTGGGGGAGGGGCGCCCGCCATTGCTGAGGCTTAAGTAGGTAAACAAAGCCACTGGGAAGCTCGAACAGGGTGGAGCTCACAGCAGCTCAAGGAAACCTGCCTGTCTCTGTAGACTCTGCCTCTGGGGACAGGGCACAGCTAAAAAATAACAGGGGAAGCAGCAGAGGCCTGTGCAGACACGAACGACTCTGTCTGACAGCTTTGAAGAGAGCAGTGGATCTCCCGACACGGAGGTTGAGATCTGAGAAGGGACAGACTGCCTGCTCAAGTGGGTCCCTGACCCCTGAGTAGCCTAACTGGGAGACATTCCCCACTAGGGGCAGTCTAACACCCCACACCTCACAGGGTGGAGTACACCCCTGAGAGGAAGCTTCCAAAGTAAGAATCAGACAGGTACACTCGCTGTTCAGCAACATTCTATCTTCTGCAACCTCTGCTGCTGATACCCAGGCAAACAGGGTCTGGAGTGGACCTCAAGCAATCTCCAACAGACCTACAGCTGACGGTCCTGACTATTAGAAGGAAAACTATCAAACAGGAAGAACACCTATACCAAAACCCCATCAGTACGTCACCATCATCAAAGACCAGAGGCAGATAAAACCACGAAGATGGGGAAGAAGCAGGGTAGAAAAGCTGGAAATTCAAAAAATAAGAGTGCATCTCCCCCTGCAAAGGAGTGCAGCTCATCGCCAGCAATGGATCAAAGCTGGTCAGAGAATGACTTTGACGAAAGGAGAGAAGAAGACTTCAGTCCATCAAACTTCTCAGAGCTAAAGGAGGAATTATGTATCCAGCGCAAAGAAACTAAAAATCTTGAAAAAAGAGTGGAAGAATTGACAGCTAGACTAATTAATGCAGAGAAGGTCATAAACGAAATGAGAGAGATGAAAACCATGACACGAGAAATACGTGACAAATGCACAAGCTTCAGTAACGGACTCGATCAACTGGAAGAAAGAGTATCAGCAATTGAGGATCAAATGAATGAAATGAAGCAAGAAGAGAAACCAAAAGAAAAAAGAAGAAAAAGTAATGAACAAAGCCTGCAAGAAGTACGGGATTATGTAAAAAGACCAAATCTACGTCGGATTGGGGTGCCTGAAAGTGAGGGGAGGACTGGAACCAAGTTGGAAAACACTCTTCAGGATATCATCCAGGAGAACTTCCCCAACCTAGTAGGGCAGGCCAACATTCAAATTCAGGAAATACAGAGAACGCCACAAAGATACTCCTCCAGAAGAGCAACTCCAAGACACATGATTGCCAGATTCACCAAAGTTGAAATGAAGGAAAAAATCTTAAGGGCAGCCAGAGAGAAAGGTCGGGTTACCCACAAAGGGAAGCCCATCAGAATAACAGCAGACCTCTCGGCAGAAACTCTACAAGCCAGAAGAGAGTGGGGGCCAATATTCAACGTTCTTAAAGAAAAGAATTTTCAACCCAGAATTTCATATCCAGCCAAATTAAATTTCATCAGTGAAGGAGAAATAAAATCCTTTACAGATAAGCACATGCTTAGAGATTTTGTCACCACCAGGCCTGCCTTACAAGAGACCCTGAAGGAAGCCCTAAACATGGAAAGGAACAACCGGTACCAGCCACTGCAAAAACATGCCAAAATGTAAAGACCATCGAGCCTAGGAAGAAACTGCATCAACTAATGAGCAAAATAACCAGTTAATATCATAATGGCAGGATCAAGATCACACATAACAATATTAACCTTAAATGTAAATGGACTAAATGCTCCAATTAAAAGACACAGACTGGCAAACTGGATAAAGAGTCAAGACCCATCAGTCTGCTGTCTTCAGGAGACCCATCTCACATGCAGAGACATACATAGGCTCAAAATAAAAGGATGGAGGAAGATCTACCAAGCAAATGGAGAACAAAAAAAAGCAGGGGTTGCAATCCTAGTCTCTGATAAAACAGACTTTAAACCATCAAAGATCAAAAGAGACAAAGAAGGCCATTACATAATGGTAAAGGGATCAATCCAACAGGAAGAGCTAACTATCATAAATATATATGCACCTAATACAGGAGCACCCAGATTCATAAAGCAAGTCCTTAGAGACTTACAAAGAGACTTAGACTCCCATACAATAATAATGGGAGACTTCAACACTCCACTGTCAACATTAGACAGATCAACGAGACAGAAAGTTAACAAGGATATCCAGGAATTGAACTCATCTCTGCACCAAGCGGACCTAATAGACATCTATAGAACTCTCCACCCCAAATCAACAGAATATACATTCTTCTCAGCACCACATCGCACTTATTCCAAAATTGACCACATAATTGGAAGTAAAGCACTCCTCAGCAAATGTAAAAGAACAGAAATTATAACAAACTGTCCCTCAGACCACAGTGCAATCAAACTAGAACTCAGGACTAAGAAACTCAATCAAAACCGCTCAACTACATGGAAACTGAACAACCTGCTCCTGAATGACTACTGGGTACATAACGAAATGAAAGCAGAAATCAAGATGTTCTTTGAAACCAATGAGAACAAAGATACAACATACCAGAATCTCTGGGACACATTTAAAGCAGTGTATAGAGGGAAATTTATAGCACTAAATGCCCACAAGAGAAAGCAGGAAAGACCTAAAATTGACACTCTAACATCACAATTAAAAGAACTAGAGAGGCAAGAGCAAACACACTCAAAAGCTAGCAGAAGGCAAGAAATAACTAAGATCAGAGCAGAACTGAAGGAGATAGAAACACAAAAAACCCTCCAAAAAATCAATGAATCCAGGAGTTGTTTTTTTGAAAAGATCAACAAAATTGACAGACCGCTAGCAAGACTAATAAAGAATAAAAGAGAGAGGAATCAAATAGACGCAATAAAAAATGATAAAGGGGATATCACCACCGACCCCACAGAAATACAACCTACCATCAGAGAATACTATAAACACCTCTACGCAAATCAACTTGAAAATCTAGAAGAAATGGATAATTTCCTGGACACTTACACTCTCCCAAGACTAAACCAGGAAGAAGTTGAATCCATGAATAGACCAATAGCAGGCTCCAAAATTGAGGCAACAATTAATAGCCTACCCACCAAAAAAAGTCCAGGACCAGATGGATTCATAGCCGAATTCTACCAGAGGTACAAGGAGGAGCTGGTACCATTCCTTCTGAAACTATTCCAATCAATAGAAAAAGAGGGAATCCTCCCTAACTCATGTTATGAGGCCAACATCATCCTGATACCAAAGCCTGGCAGAGACACAACAAAAAAAGAGAATTTGAGACCAATATCCCTCATGAACATCGATGCAAAAATCCTCAATAAAATACTGGCAAACCAGATTCAGCAGCACATCAAGAAGCTTATCCACCATGATCAAGTGGGCTTCATCCCTGGGATGCAAGGCTGGTTCAACATTCGCAAATCAATAAACGTAATCCAGCATATACACAGAACCAAAGACAAGAACCACATGATTATCTCAACATATGCAGAAAAGGCTTTTAACAAATTTCAACAGCCCTTCATGCTAAAAACCCTCAATAAATTCGGTATTGATGGAACGTACCTCAAAATAATAAGAGCTATTTATGACAAACCCACAGCTAATATCATACTGAATGGGCAAAAACTGGAAAAATTCCCTTTGAAAACTGGCACAAGACAGGGATGCCCTCTCTCACCACTCCTATTCAACATAGTGTTGGAAGTTCTGGGTAGGGCAATCAGCCAAGAGAAAGAAATCAAGGATATTCAGTTAGGAAAAGAAGAAGTCAAATTGTCCCTGTTTGCAGATGAAATGATTGTATATTTAGAAAACCCCATTGTCTCAGCCCAAAATCTCCTTAAGCTGATAAGCAACTTCAGCAAAGTCTCAGGATACAAAATTAATGTGCAAAAATCACAAGCATTCTTATACACCAGTAACAGACAAGCAGAGAGCCAAATCAGGAATGAACTTCCATTCACAATTGCTTCAAAGAGAATAAAATACCTAGGAATCCAACTTACAAGGGATGTAAAGGACCTCTTCAAGGAGAACTACAAACCACTGCTCAGTGAAATCAAAGAGGACACAAACAAATGGAAGAACATACCATGCTCATGGATAGGAAGAATCAATATCATGAAAATGGCCATACTGCCCAAGGTTATTTATAGATTCAATGCCATTCCCATCAAGCTACCAATGAGTTTCTTCACAGAATTGGAAAAAACTGCTTTAAAGTTCATATGGAACCAAAAAAGAGCCCGCATTGCCAAGACAATCCTAAGTCAAAAGGACAAAGCTGGAGGCATCATGCTACCTGACTTCAAACTATACTACAAGGCTACAGTAACCAAAACAGCATGGTACTGGTACCAAAACAGAGATACAGACCAATGGAACAGAACAGAGTCCTCAGAAATAATACCACACATCTACAGCCATCTGATCTTTGACAAACCTGAGAGAAACAAGAAATGGGGAAAGGATTCCCTATTTAATAAATGGTGCTGGGAAAATTGTCTAGCCATAAGTAGAAAGCTGAAACTGGATCCTTTCCTTACTCCTTATATGAAGATTAATTCAAGATGGATTAGAGACATAAATGTTAGACCTAATACCATAAAAACCCTAGAAGAAAATCTAGGTAGTACCATTCATGACATAGGCATGGGCAAGGACTTCATGTCTAAAACACCAAAAGCAATGGCAGCAAAAGCGAAAATTGACAAATGGGATCTAATTAAACTAAAGAGCTTCTGCAAAGCAAAAGAAACTACCATCAGAGTGAACAGGCAGCCTACAGAATGGGAGAAAATTTTTGAAATCTACTCATCTGACAAAGGGCTAATATCCAGAATCTACAAAGAACTCAAACAAATATACAAGAAAAAAACAATCAACCCCATCAAAAAGTGGGCAAAGGATATGAACAGACATTTCTCAAAAGAAGACATTCATACAGCCAACAGACACATGAAAAAATGCTCATCATCACTGGCCATCAGAGAAATGCAAATCAAAACCACAATGAGATACCATCTCACACCAGTTAGAATGGCAATCATTCAAAAGTCAGGAAACAACAGGTGCTGGAGAGGATGTGGAGAAATAGGAACACTTTTACACTGTTGGTGGGACTGTAAACTAGTTCAACCATTATGGAAAACAGTATGGCAATTCCTCAAGGATCTAGAACTAGATGTACCATATGACCCAGCCATCCCACTACTGGGTATATACCCAAAGGATTATAAATTATTCTACTACAAAGACACATGCACACATATGTTTATTGTGGCACTATTCACAATAGCAAAGTCTTGGAATCAACCCAAATGTCCATCTGTGACAGACTGGATTAAGAAAATGTGGCACATATACACCATGGAATACTATGCAGCCATAAAAAAGGATGAGTTTGCGTCCTTTGTAGGGACATGGATGCAGCTGGAAACATCATTCTTAGCAAACTATCACAAGAAGAGAAAACCAAACACCGCATGTTCTCACTCATAGGTGGGAACTGAACAATGAGCTCACTTGGATTGGGGAATGGGAACATCACACAATGGGGCCTATCATGGGGAAGGGGGAGGGGGGAGGGATTGCATTCGGGAGTTATACACGATATAAATGATGAATTGATGGGTGCTGACGAGTTGATGGGTGCAGCACACCAACATGGCACAGGTATACATATGTAACAGGCCTGCACGTTATGCACATGTACCCTGGAACTTAAAGTATAATAAAAAAAGAAATGATAATAAAGAAAATAAATAAATAATATTACTATCCTATTAAAAAAAAAAAAAGGATTTACGGTTTTCCAAGATATCATGTTGTGTTATGCTATCTGAGAGTCAGTGTATGGTATCTCTCTCTGAGTCCCCAGCAACCAGAACAATGCCTAGAATAAAATAAATAGAGAAGACAAATAGCAGTGAATTTGAGTCTGGAGAAATAATAGGGTTTTGGTATCCCCTCTGAGCACTGTCTGGAAGGTTGACTTGGAAAGTAAGTCTGTGATTATAATAACCAAGTCATTATTTTAGGAGTCATTTCTGACACCCTCTGATTAAAACTGACCTATATGTACAGAAATCTCTTGTTTTTTTCTGTCTTTTTGGAATAATTCCCTGTATGATTACTTGCTTACTTTAAGAGAGAGTAATGATCAGTAGTCATCATTCACCCCAAAGACATAGAGAAAGCATATTGTGTTTAAAAGACAGTTTCTTTATAATTATATAGAACTAAAACACTCCTATTTGCCAAGGCAGTGAAGTTTTTGCTGTTCTTAGAACATAATTACTGAAAGACACCCACACATGTCCTGCCTTGGACAAAAAAATTGTATGTCTATCCTTTAAAGGTCATTCCTCTAACAGTCTTTTCTGGTCACCACTAGGGGTCAGAAGTAGTTCATTAAACTTTCTTCCCTCCCTACCTCAGTGGCGCATGAGGCAGATCTGCTTTAGCGTAAGCGAGTTCAGGCCCTCAAGAGTCTTGGGATGGCTGAAGAGATAAGAACATTCTGTGAGACTTGTCCGAAGAATTGGCTGTTTAACGATTCGAAATATGCTAGTTCAGAGAGAACCTATGTATCACAAAACTGAAGTAGGCTTAAATTTCCAGTTTACCTGAATGGTTATGACCTAATTAGAGGAATCACTTTAAAAACATATATAGATACAAATATATAATATATGATATATTTATTATATACTATATATAGTATTATATACTATATATTTATTATGTATTGTATATTTATGTAAGTATAAAATATAATAAATTGTATATATTATAATAATATATTATTATAGTATATATTTAATATATATAAAATGTATTATATTTAATATAATATATATGTAATATAAATATAAATTATATATTTATCTAGACTTTATTACACATTTTATTTTATATATATATATATATATATTTTTTTTTTGAGATGGAGTCTCGCTCTGCTGCCCAGGCTGGAGTGCAGTGTCCAGATCTTCGCTCACTGCAAGCTCCGCCTCCCGGGTTCAGGCCATTCTCCTGCCTCAGCCTCCCGAGTAGCTGGGACTACAGGCGCTCCCCACCTCGCCCGGCTAGTTTTTTTGTATTTTTTAGTAGAGACAGGGTTTCACCGTGTTAGCCAGGATGGTCTCGATCTCCTGACCTCGTGATCCGCCCGTCTCGGCCTCCCAAAGTGCTGGGATTACAGGCTTGAGCCACCGCGCCTGGCCTTTATTATATATTTTATAAGATTTCTATAAATAATATTCCCATCATTACTAAAATATTTGTTAAAAAATTAGCCATACTTTAGAAGCATTATAAAAAACATACGACATGGTCCATCTGTTTAACTGTAGTCATCTATTTGCGAAGTTTTTTATCAAGATTTATAGCATTTGATTGTACCATGACTTCAATCATCTCTTGCAAGATAATGTATTTGTTTTGTTGGCTTTAATATGTTCCCTTTTCTTCAGAAAATGTGAGACAGCTTAAAATAAAATTAACTATAAGAAATTGGTAGGCCAGGCGCGGTGGCTCACACCTGTAATCTAGCACTTTGGGAGGCCAAGGCGGGCGGATCAGGAGGTCAGGAGATCGAGACTAACACGGTGAAACCCCGTCTCTACTAACAATACAAAAAAATTGGCCGGGCGTGGTGGCAGGTGCTTGTAGTCCCAGCTACTCCGTAGGCTGAGGCAGGAGAACGGCCTGAACCCAGGAGGCAGAGCTTGCAGTGAGCCGAGATCGCGCCACTACTCTCCAGCCTGGATGACAGAGCGAGACTCCGTCCCAAAAAATAAATAAATAAATTGGTAAACACTGAATGAAAGAAGGAAACCAAGCAGAAAAGTAAAAGGGGGTTCCAAAAAATTTATATTTTAAAAACATTATTTTTTATTTGTTTTTAATTGGCAAATAATAAGTGCAAATATTAATGGGATACAATAATAATATAAATATATAATATTTTTATATTATGGGATGCAATGTGATGTTGTTGATCTATGTGTACATTGTAGAGAGAGTCTATCAAGCTAATTAGCATATGAATCACCTTCCAACTTTTTTTGTGGTGAGAACATAAAATATTTACTTTTTAGCAATTTTTAAACACATAATACATTATTAACTGTGTTCACTATGCAGTATGAGAGATCATTAAAACCTATTCCTCTAGTCTAACTGAAGATCAACTTCTTTCCCTTCCCATCCCTCCCATACACTCTCAATCAGCTTATGGAATCATCTTTCTATTATCTATTCTTATGAAACCAATTTTAAAAAAATTCATCCTTAAATATATTAAAATGAACAGTTAAATGTATGAGGATAAATAACTAAAATATTACACATATTTTAAGTTATCCTCTGAAAATTCTAGAATTCTACTTCAATACCCTTATTTTTATGATAAAGGAAATTGTAAAGACTTTTTTTTTTTTTTTTTTTTTGAGACGGGGTCTCACTCTCCCACCCAGGCTGGAGTGCGGTGGCGCTATCTCGGCTCACTGCAAGCTCCGCCTGCCCAGTTCACGCCATTCACCTGCCTCAGCCTCCTGAGTAGCTGGGAGGACAGGCGCCTGCCACCACGCCCAGCTAATTTCTTCTATTTTTTAGTTGAGACGGGGTTTCACCGCGTTAGCCAGGATGGTCTCGATCTCCTGACCTCGTGATCTGCCCGCCTCGACCTCCCAAAGTGCTGGGATTACAGGCATGAGCCACCGCGCCCGGCCCAGGAAATTGTAAAGACTTTGCAAGAAATTGAGTACCTATACCTAGGCTGCTAGACTCCAGGTCGAATTTTTCTCCAAGGGGTTACTATGGCTTCAGGGAAGCTACCTATAATCACCATCTCCAGAACTTCTCTCACTTTCGCATCACCACGTAGTGAAATAAGAATAGTTTTGGCAGCAATAAAAAAGTAATGCCACATCAAATTAGTAAAGCCTTCAGAAAAATTATGAATATTACAGAGTTACACTTACATTAGAACTAAAATTTATTTATTGAAATTCACATCACCATAATTATTTATGCCTGATTAAATGTTAATACTAAAATTTTGAATTGATATACTGGTATTAATTTCCAGTCCTATCTTTCTGTTCAGGAAAAGAATGTGAGGAGAAGTAAATTAGTGCTTCAAATTTGCCTACTTCATCCCCAACAGAGGAGACCATGACTGTATTAATAATGGAGCCTGGGCCCAGACAACTGGTTACGAGAAGGTCATTCTGACTTCAGAACATGGGAGAGGTGGATACTGTACACCACAGAGTCCAGGATAACTAGCAGTGAAGGATTCAAATGCCTGCCCAAATCTCCTATACAACCAGAGAGACCCAAGTCCCCAAAGAAAAGAAGGGATGATGAAATGGCCTCTGCATGACATGACTTGCCTATGAGCCCTCCCACTGCCACAAGAATGGGGGTCTTAGTGCAGTACCTTGTGTGAAGAGTAATGCTGGCCTTGATCTTAACATGGCAAGTTTGTTTAGGGAAAAATTCAACCCACGGATTGAAACTCTAACCTCAACCAAATGAGGGATGGCTGGAGATGCAACCACAAAGATACTGTATCTTAGGAGGGGAATTTTTTTTTGTTATAGAAACTCATCAGGATATTATTGCTAAGATGTGCTGTTACTGGGAAAAAAGCTGATGGAATACAAAAGAGTAGACATTCCCGCAGGGATTATTTGAGGCAATCAGTGACTAACATGACCACTTTGCTTTCTCTATGCAGATCTCATCTATTGTGATAAATACAGTGCCAGGAGGTTGCCTTTGCTGTGGCTTTCCACGCTAGATTTTTAAATTGTGTAACAAACTCACCTTTTATTTATGTAAATAAAATGTCAGTGTTTATTGGTTATTGTTATATTGTGAAATTGCAGTAAATCTAAAATTGTAATTTCTTAGATTCCTAGAATTTCTAAATCTGTAGATTTTTAGAATTCTTCAGAGGTGACAAAGGTTTATTATCTAAGCCACCAGAGCTATGTACTTTTGGAAATAAGAGTGTTTCCATCTCCATGGCCTTACAAATCAGGTGTGACCCAGGCATGTCTCTCAGACTGGAAATGGTAACTAATCAGAAGGAACCATTGTCCTAGAATGGGGCAAGTGTATAATACCCAGAGAGACCACTGGTGCCATAGCACATAATATATTCACTCAATCCTTCAGAGCCATTTTATTGTTTTTTTTCTGTTTTATTTATTTATTTATGTTTTAGAGATCATAGTGTGTGCAACACCGATGTCCAGGTTCCAGGGTAAAAGTCAGCGTGGAGAAATCAGTAGCTATTAGATCCTAAAAAGGTGAGGCATAATCATATCTGTCTTTGGGAAGCTGACTGTGGCTACAGGTAAATAAAAAGTTATAATTTTAGTTTTATTATTAATATCACCATGATCATCATGATAAAAAGTTAATAATTTACTGGGAACTTATTTGGTTTGTCATTTTTCTAAGGAATTTATGTTAATTTACTCATTATAAGAAATGTATAAAATAGATTTCATTATAGCTCTTAATTTATTGTTTGGGAATGTAAGGCATAGAGAGGTAATTTATCCTCAAAACAAAGCTATTAACTTATGGACCTGAGAGTAGAACCCAGGCTGTCTCATGCCAGAACCTATTATCCCATGTTGCAAGGCACAAATAGGAAAACAGAGAGAACTAGTTAGAAGTTATTGCAGGGTATGAAATAATAGTGGTTAGAAATATGAGTAGTTTAGTTTCTAAGTTTAGTTTTTATTTTAATATTTTAAGTATAGCAAGCATATATAAAAGTACACAAATTATACATGCACAGCCGAATTAACTTTTGGAAGGTGAACACACTCATTTAACAACGAATAAGATAGAAAATTAAAGAGTAAACGAATGCTCACTCTTTATCATTCCCTTGCCTCCAAAGTTAATAATTATCCTAATATAATTCATTTCTATCATGACTGACTCATGTCCCTTTTTTCAAAAGTGTGTATACATTGAATTATACTGTGTTGCTTATGTCTGACTTTATTGAATACTATGTTTGTGAATTGCATTCATGCTAGTGTATGACTGTAGTTGATATTTCATTGCTGAATGTCATTCTATTTTATGTATATACCACAGTATATTTATTGACTCCACAGTTGATAGATATTTGAGTCCTTTCTAGCTTTTGCCTATAATATACATTGCTGCTATGAAGATTCTTATACATTTTTGTATATATATTCTGTAAATCGCTAGGTCATAAAATATGCATGTGTTGAACTTTAACATACACTGCCAACCTCTTTACCTCCCCACTATAATTTAATGTCATTTGGTCAACTTATAATATGATAGATGTTTTCTCTTATAGCAGTCTGCATGTGCCCAGATTTTGAACTTATCCTTTGTATATTTACATTTAGTTCTGTATTATTACATTTAATTCTTGGACCTGTGAAGATAGTTATTATTATTCTAATTTGTAGTTGAAGAAATTGCACTCCAATAAGTTTAAATTGCTCCTGGTTACATCCCAGAAAAACAATAATAAATGAAAATACTTTTTGCCCCTACTTGACTAGGAATTGTATAAGGAGAACAGTTACTCTTCTAGTGGGAAGCCAGTTGGCCTCAATAGGAACAGAATGAGAGAAATGCAAGACATCTAATAATCCAACAGTCCCACACCTCACTAAATGTACTTTTTCCTTTTCCCCATGGAGTCAAGGCTATCTAAAGTTGCTTTAAGTGCACAAACTAATATGGTAGAGAAATATAAAGCCTAATCCTGACATCCAGAAAGAGGAAGTGGCTGAGGAAAAGGGAAGGGAAAAAGGAGCAGAATCTGCCAAGCCTGACCTAATGCCCTCTGTTTCTCCCACTTGCTCTGCAGGATGGCTTAGCAGCTCCCAGCTCAGGGTCTATCAGAAGCTGAGAAGGTCGGGTCTCTGATGCATTTTATTCCTTCACTAACACAGCAAATCCAGCTTTACTTCTACCTTCTCCTCTATGCACTCTCTTGGGGCACTTCCTAATCTCGTTAGTACCTTCTGAATTAGTTTTCAAGATAGGACTTGAGTTCCTCTCAGGATCAGAAAATAATAATAACAATTCATATTGTCTGGGCCAAACACAGTGGCTCACGCCTGTAATCCCCCCGGAGGCTGGAGAGGGAACCACTGGAGCTCAGGAGTTGGAGACCAGCTTGGGCAACACGGAGAAACCCCGTCTCTACAAAAAATTTTTAAAAAGTAGCTGAATATGATGGTACCTGCCTGTAGTCCCAGCTGCTTGGGAGACTGAGGTGGAAGGATATCTTGAGCCAAGGAGGGGGAGATTGCAGTGAGCAAAGTTTGCACCACTGCAGTCCAGCCTGGGAAACACAGCAAGATCCTGTCTCAAAAAAAAAAAAAAAAAAAAAAAAAAAAAAAAAAAAAAAAAAAAAGAGAGAGAGAGAAATTAACAATTCAGATTGTTGGAAGCAACTGAACGTCTTTAACAAATGGGAGCCATAGGACTAAATTGTTCACATTATTTTGAGGGCAAAAATTACATTGTCATTATTTTTTACCTCCAATATATGTACAGTTTTCATATTTACTATATAGGAACACAATAAATGCTTGTTGCATAAAATCAAATCACAAAGAAGGACAGAGGATCATTAAATTACTTTCATAATGCACATAAATCAACATTTTGATAGACTTAAAAATGAGCTGATTATAACTCTATAAAAAGACATGTGAATAATAGGTGGAAAGAGGAGCAAGGAAGAATAAAACTGGAGGAAAGAACTGCTAAAGACTCATGATGGTTTGTTACATAGCTAAACACGTGTCATGGGTTTGTCATACAGATTATTTTATCTCCCAGTACTCAATAGTTACTTTTTCTGCTCTTCTCCCCCTTCCCACCCTCCAAACTCAAGTAGGCTGCAGTGTCTTTTGTTCCCATTGTGTGTGCATGTGCTCTCATCATTTAGCTCCTACTTACAAGTGATAATATGTAGTATTTGGTTTTCTGTTCTTACATTAGTTTGTTAAGGATAATGGTGTCCGGCTCCATCCATGTTCCTGCAAAGGACATGATCTCACTCTTTTCTTATGGCCACATAGTATTCCACAGTGTATATGTACATTTTCTTTATCAGTATATAACTGATGGACCTTCAGGTTGATTCTGTGTCTTTGCTATTGTGATTATGCTGCAATGGGCACATGTGTGCATGTGTGTCTGTGATAGAATGTTTTATATTCCTTTAGGTATATATCCAGTAATAGGATTGTTGGGTTAAATGGTATTTCTGTTTTTAGGTCTTTAGGGAATTGCCACATTGCTTTCCACAATGGTTGAAGTAATTTGTATTCCTACCAATGGTGTATAAGCATTCCCTTTTCTCCACAACCTTACCAGCATCTGTTATTTTTTGACTTTTTAACTACAGATATTTTAAGTGATGTGAGATGGTATCTCATTGTGGTTTTGATTGGCATTTCTCTAATGATCAGTGACATTGAGCTTTTGTCATATGCTTGGTGGGCATATGTATGTCTTCTTTTGAATGGTGTCTGTTCATGTCCTTTACCCAGTTTTTTGTGGCATTGTTTGTTTTGTTCTTGTAGATTCATTTAAGTTCCTTACAGATTCTGAATATTAGACCTTTGTTGGATGCATAGTTTGCAAAAATTTTCTCCCATTCTATAGGTTGTTTGTTTACTCTGTTGATAGTTTCTTTTGCTGCGCAGAAACTTTTTAGTTCAATTAGATCCTATTTGTCAATTTTTGCTTTTGCTGCAATGGCTCTTGGCATCTTTGTCACAAAATCTTTGCCCCTGCTTATGTCCTGAATGGTATTGTCTATGTCGTCTTCCAGCATTTTTATAGTTTGGGTTTTGCATTTAAGTCTTTAATCCATCTTGAGTTTATTTTTGTATATGATATAGAAAGGGGTCCGGTTTCAATCTTCTACATATGGTTAGCCAGTTATCCCAATGCCACTTGTTGAACAGGGTGTATTTTCCTCATTGCTTGTTTTTATCAGCTTTGTCAAAAATCAGATGGTTATAGGTGTGGGATCTTATTTCTGGGCTCTCTATTGTGTTCCATTTGTCTATGTGTCTTTTCTCTACCAGTACCACACTGTTTTGGTTACTATAGCCCTGTGGCATGGTTTGTAGTTGGGCAATGTAATACCTCCAGCTTTGTTCATTTTTATTAGGATTTCCTAGGCTATTTGGGCTTTTTTGTTGTTGTTGTTGTTCCATATGAATTTTAAAAGAGATTTTTCTAGTTCTGTGAAGAATGTCATTGGTAGTTTGATAGGAATAGCATTGAAAGTGTAAATTGCTCTAGGCAGTATGGCCATTTTAACAATATTGATTCTTTTTATCCATGAACATGGAAAGTTTTTCCATTTGTTTCTATCAGCTCTGATTTCTTTGAGCAGTGTTTTGTAATTCTCATTGTAGAGATCTTTAAACTCCTTGGTTAGATGTAACCTTAGGTATTTTATTCTTTTTGTGGCAATGCTAAATGGGATTGACTTACTGATTTGGCTCTCAGCTTAGTTGTTGTTGATGTATGGGAATGCTAGCGATTTTTGTACATTGATTTTATATCCTGAAACTTTGCTGAAGTTATCAGCTGAAGGAGCTTTTGGGCCTTGACTATGGTGTTTTCTAGATATAGAAAACAGGGATACTTTGACTTTCTGTCTTCCTATTTGGATGCCCCTTATTTCCTTCTCTTGCCTGATTGCTCTGGCCAGGACTGCCAATACCATACTGAATAGGAGTGGTGAGAGAGGGCATCCTTGTCTTGTGCCAGTTTTCAAGAAGAATGCTTCCAGGTTTTGCCCATTCTGTATGATGTTGGCTGTGGGTTGGTCACAGATGGCTCATATTACTTTAAGGTTGTGTCCATAAATAGCTAGTTTGTTGAGAGGTTTTAACATGAAGTGATGTTGAATTTTATCAAAATCTTTTTTTTTGCACATATTGAAACGATCATGTGGTTTCTGTTTGTAGTGCTGTATACATGATGAATCACATTTATCGATTTGTGTATGCTAAACCAACATTGCTTCTCAGGGATAAAGCCTACATGATTGAGGTGGATTAGCTTTGTGATGTGTTGTTAGATTTGGTTTGCTAGTATTTTATTGAAAATTTTTGCGTCAATGTTCAAGGATATTGGCCTGAAGTTTTCTTTTGTTGTTGTTGTTGTGTGCCTACCAGGTTTTGGTATCAGGATGATGCTGGCCTCATAAAATGAGCTGGGATTGAATCCCTCCTCCTCAATTTTTTGGAGTAGCTTCAGTAGGAATTTTTCCAACTCTTCTTTGTGCATCTGATAGAATTTGGTTGTGAATCATATGGTCCAGGGCTTTTTTTTTTTTGTTTGATAGGCTATTTATTACTGAATCATTTTTAGAGCTCATCATTGATCTCTTCAGGAAATCGATTTCTTCCTGGTTCAGTCTTGGGAGGGCATAAAACAGTCCTCAGCAAATGCAAAAAAAAAAAAAAAAGTCGTATCAATCACTCTCAAACCAGAGAGGAATGGACATAGATTTCAAGACTAAAAAATAGCTGAAAACCGTGCAATTACCTGGAAATTAAACAACCTGCTCCTGAATGACTTTTGGGTAAATAATGAAACTAAGGCAAAAATAAAGTAGTTATTTGAAACTAACGAGAACAAAGATACAATATACTAGAATCTCTGGGACACAGCTTAGACAGTGTTAAGAGAGAAATTTATATGCTAAATGCCCACATCAAAAAGTCTTAAAGATCTCAAATTAACAACCTAATATCACAACTAAAAGAGCAAGAGAACCAAGAGCAAACCAATCCCAAATCTAGCAGAAGACAAGAAACAAACAAGATCAGAGCTAACTGAAGGATATTAAAACACAAAATACCATTCAAAAGATTAATGAGTTCAACCCGGCACGGTGACTCACACCTGTCATCCCAGCACTTTGGGAGGCCGAGATGGGTGGATCACAAAAGTCAGGAGATCGAGACCATCCTGGCTAATATGGTGAAACCCCGTCTCTACTAAAATACAAAAAAAAATAGCCAGGCATGGTGGTGGGTGCCTGTTATCCCAGCTACTTGGGAGGCTGAGGGAGGAGAATGGTGTGAACCTGGGAAGCAGAGCTTGCAGTGAGTCGAGATCACGCCAGTGCATGCCAGCCTGGGTGACAGAGTGAGACTCCATCTCAAAAAAAAAAAAAAGAGTAATGAGTCCAAGAACTGGTTTTGTGAAAAAATTAATAAGGTAGACCACTAGCTAAACTAATAAAGAAGACAAGAGAAAAGATCCAAATAAACAGTTAGAAACGAAAAAGGGGTATTATCACTCACCCCACAGAAATACAAATAATCATCAAAAACTACTATGAACATCTCTATGCACATGAACTAGAAAATCTAAAAGAAATGGACAACTTCCTGGACTGCTCATTGTCTTAGGCAAAGAAGACTAGCCATACTTTATTTGAGGGCTCTTTGAGTAGAGTCCTATAAATTCTGGTATTTCTCTCAACTCTATGTCCCCCTTCCCAGAATACAAAGCCCCTTCTGTGATGCCTCCTTTGCTTCTTTTGGTTGTATCTGTGTTATATCTGAACATATGGCTCCAGAGAATCCCAAGAAGGAGAAAAAGCTAATCCAAAATCCAAGGTCTGAAGAAGACAGATAAGACCTTTGGATGAATATCTTTTCATAAAGTTGAGAAGATGTGAAGAACCCAAGAATCCACTGGAGAAACAGCCCCTAGTCACTGCAAGCAGTCCAGACCTCTGTTGGAGTATATCATCACAGCAGCAAAACTTCTATGTTCTTAATATCTGTGTGGTTTTTGTTTTTGTTTTTGTTTTTTGTTTTCCTCAGAGACAGAATCTCACTCAGTCACCAACGCTACAGAGCACGGGTGTCATTATTGCTCATTGCAACCTTGAAATCCTGGGCTCAAGTAATCCTCTTATTTCAGCCTCATGGGTTACTGGGACTACAGATGCAAGCCATTGTGCCCAGCTTGCCTCTTTACTTTAATTTTAATTGATCAATTTGTTTTTCAGACCTCTTGTTATCTTTAATCTTTTTTCACCTCTGATTTGACCTCCCAGTTTTCAAATACTTGATTTAATGGGAGACTTTCCCCTAGCTTGTTGATTCCAGAAGTTCAGCTTTATTCTAGGCTTGGCTCCTGTTTAGCATTGCTGCTTTGTGATTGTTCTGGTTCATGAAATATAAGTCTCTGAAATTTTCTACTTATCAATATTGCCATTTATGAAATCCTTATAAACAAATAAGAAAGAAGACTCTCAGAAATATATGGAGAGACTGAGGTTAGAGTTGAGCAAGGCCTGAAATTTTGTCACAACTAATCTAGTTAAAGGAATGTTGATTGACTGAGAAAACACTAAATTTCTGTCTATTTCAAAGAGAAAGACTTGATAATGGTTCTATGGATCTGTAAGATCAGTTTTAATAGAATAACTTTTTTTTTTTTTTTTTAATGGAGTCTCACACTGTGGCCTGGGCTGGAATGCAGTGTCAGGGTATCAGCTCACTGCAACCTCTGCCTCCCAGCATCAAGTGATTCTCCTACCTCAGCCTCCCAAGTTGCTGGGATTACATGCGCCCGCCACCATGCCAGGCTAATTTTTTATATTTTTAGTAGAAACGAGGTTTCACTATGTTGGCCAGGCTAATCTCGAACTCCTCACCTTGTAATCCACTGGTCTAGGCCTCCCAAAGTGCTGGGATTACAGGCGTGAGCCACCGCTCCCAGCCTAGAATAACTTCTTAAATTGCTTTTATTGTTGACTGAATTTATTTCTCTCTTGATAGCTTCTACTTTGGGTTGATAATTAAAAACCACTCTTATCTCTAAGATTATATACATGTCTTTCCATATTATTATTCTAGATTTTCATGACTGGATTTTACTTTCACACCTAATTGTGTAATCGATTGTGGTGTATACAGTTAAGCATTTCACTTTACTCTTTCCAAAGAGTGTAGTTGTTCAATTACTATTTGTTTTTTATTTCCAAGCTAAATTTAAAAGCTATATTTTTATGTATCAGATTATTATATTTTAGTGAGATTTAGTTTTTGGATTTCTATTTATTTCACTATCTGACTTACACATGAGTGATATTAATTTTATATGCTTTTAGAATGAAGAAAATGAAACCATTTTTAGATAAACCAAAAGTAACAAGGTATTTCCAGCAGAAAGAGATAATATTAAGGATACTCAGAAAAAAATAGAATAAACTTAGAGGGAAGATTAGCAATGAAGAAAAGCATGTAAAACGTTTTGTAAATAAGTGTAAACATTTCTTCACTATTTAATAATAATAAGAAGAAATCTTAGGAGTAAAACTATACAAAATATCTAAAATATATATATAGATAGATAGATAGATAGATAGATAGATAGATAGATAGATAGGGAAGGGAAAAATGAAGATAAAGTGCTAAAATTTATTGTACTGTTTTGGAAAGTAGTAAACAGTCAAATGAATATTTGTGTCTGAAAAATCAAGAATGCAATTGTAGTCATCGAGATGCATTTTTTTATTTTGTAGTTTTTTTATTCATGTGATATATATTTTGTCCCTTTTTATTATTCTTCAACTTTATTGTGGTATGATTCACAAATAAAAATTATATATATTTAAGGTGTACAACATGATGTTTTAATATATGTACACCTTGTGAAAGGATTACCACAATCAAGTTAATTAACATACACATTATCTCACATAGTTACCTTTTTCTTGTGGTAAGCACTTTTAAGATCTACTCTCGGTTAGGCCCAGTAGCTCATATCTGTAATCCCAGCACTTTGGGTGGCCAAGGCAGGCAGACCAGCCTGATCAACATGGAGAAACCCCATCTCTACTAAAAATACAAAATTAGCTGGGCTTGGTGTCGCATGCCTGTAATCCTAGCTACTCGGGAGGCTGAGGCAGGAGATCTGCTTGAACCCGGGAGGCAGAGGTTGCAGTGAGCCAAGATCTTGCCATTGCACTCCCGCCTGGACAACAAGAGCAAAACTCCATCTCAAAAAAAAAAAAAAAAAAAAAAAAAAAAAAAAAAAAAAAAAATTCCAGTCTCTTTGCAAATTTTAAATATACACACAGTACAATTAACTACAGTCATGATGCTGTACATTAGATATCTAGAATTTATTCATCCCACATAACTGAAATTGTATAACCCTTGAATAATAGTTTCCTGATTCTCCCACTCCCAACCCCTGGAAATCACACCTCTACTCTTTGTTTCCATGAGTTTCGCTTTTTTAGATTTCACATATGAGCAAGATTGTGCAGTATTTGTCTTTTTGTCTTATTTTCCTTAGTGTTACATCCTCCAGGTTCATCAATTCTGCCATAAATGGCAGGATTTCTTTCTTTTTAATTTTTTTCTTTTCCCATTTTTAATTTTTTGTTTGCTATGGAATCATATGAGTTTCTTATATGTTTTGAATATTAACCAAAATATATAATAAATATTTGATTTGCAAATATGCCATTTCATGGGTCACCTTTCATTTGTTGATTGTTTTCTTTTTTGTGTGGAGATTTTTTTAGTTTGATGTAGCCTCACTTCTTTATTTTTCCTTTTGTTGCCTTTGCTTCTCATATCAAATTCAAAAAATGACTGCAACATGAACATTAGAATTTTCTTCTTATGACTTCTTTAAAAATTTTTATGGTTTTAGGTCTTAGTTGAAATCTTTAACTCATTTTGAAATTTTTTTTTATGGTGTAAGACAAGGTCTGATTTCATTTCACTTTGAGGGCTTCACCCTCTCATATCATAAAATTCTATATACCCTTCTATCATCACGTATTACTGATTATACGCCTTGATTTCAGAATCTTGCCAACTAGATTCAGAATTCGACTAGGAGAGAGGACAAGGTCCACCTGAGACTCATATTTTATTTCCAGAATCTAGCATCTACCTACCTAGGTATTGAATAAGAAAATGAAGTTAAGGTTGTTGATGGTAACACTATGCTAGTAACTGCAGAGCCAGAAGCACCGTAAGGGGCACGATAAGGGAGCGACCAGACCTCTAATCACTTACCAATCTTAAACATCCTAAGGAAGAATGGGACTTCCATTTGGCGTGGGCCTATGACAGGGTAATAAAGCAACAGTGAACATCAAGCTACAAGAAGCCCCCTTTCACATTCTTCTCAGTCCTACATTTTCACTCTAAGCCCAGTCCTCCCAAAGCTGACTGTGAAAGAGTGAAAGTTCCAGGAGACTAGCATTGCAGATTCCAGAGCACTGTTAGTGGGGGAGGCAGGGAAGAAGGGCTCACAGTACAGGCAAACCATGGCCCCCTGTTTTTCCTTCTTCAAATAGACCTCTATAACACAACAGAGACAACTAAGGCTAAGTGGCCAGGCGAGGAGAAACCATCTGGCCATAAAACATGGAAGGAACACTTTAGGGGAAAAGTAATATCTCTAAACAAGAGAACTAAGTGGAATCAAGGCTGAGAGGTGCAGGATAAGCAAACGAATAGTGAAAAGACATTCATGAAGACAGCTAAAACAATAAGTAATGTAAAATATAACATAGCAAAACTTTAACCTCCAAGTCAAACCTCCACTTGAATCCTTTTCTAAGGGGTGAATAAGGCATAGGCATCAGGGGCTGTTGCCAACATGCATTAGTTGTTTGCAGCCTCACCTTCTTTCATGGAGTTCATGATATAGTGTATTTTCCCAAGATTTGAACTAGCTCTTCATTTCTTTATGTTTTAAATGCACTGACCTCCCACATGCACTTTTAGGTAAAATATTCAGAAATAATTTAAATACACCATTGCAATGAAAATAAATGTTTTTTATTAGGCAGAATCCAGATCCTCGAGGCCCTTCATAATATCCCCCAGTTTAGCAGTTGGACTTTGGGAACAAAGGAACCTTTGGTAGAAATTGGACAGCAAGAAAGTGAGCTTAGTGGTACTTGTGGGCCAGGGCATTAGCCACACCAGCCACCACTTTCTGATAGGCAGCCTGCACTTGCGGGGTGAATTCTTTGCCAAAGTGATGGGCCAGCACACACACCAGCACGTTGCCCAGGAGCTGTGGGAGGGAGACAAGTGATATGAACATGATTAGCAAAAGGGCCTAGCTTGGACTCAGAATAATCCAGCCTTATCTCAACCATAAAATAAAAGCAGAATGATCACTGGATTATAGCTGCCATTAGCAATATGAAACCTCTTACATCAGTTACAATTTATATGCAGAAATATTCTACTTATGTGCAGAAATATTTATATGCAGAGATATTGCTATTGCCTTAACCCAGAAATTATCACTGTTATTCTTTAGAATGGTGCAAAGAAGCACGATACATTGTATGGTTATTGCCTTGAAAGAAAGAGTTTAGGGGAAGTATTAGAAATAAAATAAACAAAAAAGTATATTAAAACAAGAAAGCATTTTTAAAAATTACAAAAGCAAAATTACCCTGATTTGGTCAATATGCGATGTGTACACATATTAAAATATTATGCTTTAATCAATAAATATGTATAATGATTATGTATTAATTAAAAAGAAAGAAAATAAAGTAGGTAGATTATGAATATGCAAATAACAACACATATATTCCAAATAGTAGTGTACTAGGCAGACCGTGTAAGCTGTTTTTTTTAAGTTACTTAATGTATCTCAAAGATATTTCCTTTTGTTATACACAGCATTAAGACATTAAGTATAATAATAAAAATTGCGGAGAAGAAAAAAAAGAAAGCAAGAATTAAACACAAAAGAAAACAATTGTTATGAACAGCAAATAAAAGAAACTAAATGATCCTGAGAGTTCCACACTGATGCAATCATTTGTCTCTTTCCCATTCTAAACTGTACCCTGATACTTATCCTCTTCCTATGATATGAAGTTAATCATAGAAAAGAAGGGGAAAGAAAACATCAAGGGTCCCATAGACTCACCTTGAAGTTCTCAGGATCCACATGCAGCTTGTCACAGTGCAGCTCACTCAGCTGGGCAAAGGTGCCCTTGAGGTTGTCCAGGTGAGCCAGGCCATCACTAAAGGCACCGAGCACTTTCTTACCATGAGCCTTCACCTTAGCATTGCCCATAACAGCATCAGGAGTGGACAGATCCCCAAAGGAGTCAAAGAACCTCTGGGTCCAAGGGTAGACCACCAGCAGCCTAAGGGTGGGAAAATAGCCCAATAGAGTCAGTGCCTATCAGAAACCCAAGAGTCTTCTATGTCTCCACATGCCCAGCTTCTATTTGCCTCCTTAAGCCTGTCTTGTAACCTTGATACCAACCTGCCCAGGGCCTCACCACCAACTTCATCCACGTTCACCTTGCCCCACAGGTTGGTAACGGCAGCCTTCTCATCAGGAGTCAGATGCACCATGGTGTCTATTTGAGGTTGCTAGTGAACACAGTTGTGTCAGAAGCAAGTGTAAGCAATAGATGGCTCTGCCCTGACTTTTATGCCCAGCCCTGGCTCCTGCCCTCCCTGCTCCTGGGAGTAGATTGGCCAACTGTAGGGTGTGGCTCCACAGGGTGAGGTCTAAATGATGACAGCCATACCTGTCCTTAGCTCTTCTGGCACTGGCTTAGGAGTTGGACTTCAAACCCTCAGCCCTCCCTCTAAGACATATCTCTTGGCCCCATACCATCAGTACAAATTGCTACTAAAAACATCCTCCTTTGTAAGTGTATTTACCTAATATTTGGAATCACACCTTGGTAAGCATATTGAAGATCGCTTTCCCAATTTTCTTATTACACAAATAAGAAATTGATACACTAAAAGTGGAACAGTTTTGCCTACCATAATTCAGCTTAGGGATATATAGATTGATTTCTTCCTGTGTCTCCAGAATATGCAAAATACTTACCGGACAGAATGGATGAAAACTCTACCTCAGTTCTAAGCATATCTTCTCCTGATTTGGATTAAAATCTTCTGGTAAGAAAAGAAAATATATATATATGTGCATTCATTCATTTGTTGTTGTTTTGTTTTTCTTAATTTGCTCATGTATGCTAATAAATTATGTCTAAAAATAGAATAAATACAAATCAATGTGTTCTGTGCAATAATTACTTATTAGGTTTTGGGAAATGAGAGATAAAAAATTAGAGACCCCTTAATGCAGTAAAAAATACAAATAAAGAAAAAGTCACTTATAACCCAAAGTGTGACTAACAATGGGGTAATCAGTGGTGTCAAATAGGAGGTTAACTGGGGACATCTAACTGTTTCTGCTTGGACTAATCTGCAAATGTGTCTTGGGGAACAAAGAAGCTTCTGTGACTTAAAAAGTAGTGGTAGGAAGGGAAAAGGTCTTCCAGACTTGGCTCAGATTATTTTTTCCTCTAGTCCACCAAGAACACTGAGTTTTAAAATCATTTCCTTGATTCAAGTTCCTATTTCTCTTTATGTTTTGTTTGTTTAAACCTCCTTTACTAAAATGTACTCTTCTATCTCTATAGCTTTCCAACATGATCTCCTTTCTCCCATCCTCCTGCACCTTTTCCCGCTTATACTAAATTAACTCCTCAGGTGAGGAAAAACTTTTGAAGTGCAGAGTTCTGCTTCCTGCTGTTAAAAGATGTAAAGAAAACAGCAAAGGTAGCAAGCATTTCTGAGGTCAGTGTGGAGTCTCCTTGTTCCCTGAGAGCTCTGTCAGTCATTCTGAATCCTGCCCCTACCTGGAAGCCCATGTCCTTTTAGTAAGGAAAGTGTTATACTTTTACTTTCCATGTTTCTCCTACTTCTTCCTTTCAGCTTTAACACTCTGAAACTACAATTACACAAAATAAAATAAAATAAAATAATATAAAATAAATAAAATAAAATAAAATTTAGGTTAACCAAAAGAAACTCGATCCTCTATTTCTAGTTATTGGAAGGAAATTTACAAATTTCTTATTTCCATTGCTTGATTCTCTTAAATACTTTCTCCATTATTGCTAAATAGAGATCTCTCACTTTTTCTACCTGTCTCAACCCTCATCAGGTACTTGTGAAGAAATCTCTCTCTGATTATTCTCACACATGCAGAAAGCGTTTGGTTCTTCTATGGCTATCTGGAGCCTAAGTTAAAAAATTATGCCTATATATGATTATAGAGGTAAGAGAGACAAAGTTCAAGTATTTTCTTTTTATATTCATTCCTCTGTAAAAAACTAAAGCAATGAGGATCTAGCAACGTGTATTCCTGAGAAAAGATTTCACATGTTGAATCCTGGGAAAAGAGGTCTTTAAAATATTTTAAACGTTAAAACATATAGATTTGACTTGACTCTTAGATTTTGGATTTTATCTTATTAAATTTAAACCTGCATTAGCATTAGCATTGTACTAGATTCAGACTGTTTTCAAGACCCTATTTCATATCCCTGACATAAGAGGCATGTATATGTGAAATAAAGTGTTCTGTGGAAGTTGGAATATGTCTTTTGCAAATATCCCAGGTCAAAGAAAATCCACAGACCTTATGAGATTATAATATAGATTATATTTATATTATTCTGAAAGACCAAACTTGTCAAAGCAACAGCTTTGAAATCCTGATTGGCAGAAATTACCACCTTCTTAAAGACTTACCCTACAACTTCTTATGCTCAGAAATAGTTTTCCTAAGTTTTTCTATTTTGTTTTCTTGCTTAAATGATGAACTATGGATCCTTCTCTTGTGTTGGCAACTGCTGCAGATACCATCATCCTGGCTTCAAGGCAAGAGTTGCTTTTCCAATGGTAGTTACTTATTGTGACTAGAGTGTGATGCAGACTTTTCTTTCTATTACCCATAATCCTGCAGGGACAAGGCTGCAAGCTATACTAAGACCATCAAAAGCCCAGGCATACCAGACAAAAATAAGTTTCAAGAAGTGATAAATAGTGCAAATTTGGTTTTGGTCAGAGCCTCAGTTTCAAATCTAAATCAGCATTCAAAGTTCCTGAAAAACTACTCAAGCTCACTGACATCTTCACAATTGTGAGCTTGCTTCTGCTCTGTGAATGGATACCACAGTAGGTGCAGGTCTATTCTACTTTTATTCCAGCCCCACTGACCACTACACGCGCACACACACACACACAAGTCCTCAACAAAGAGACAGCGAGAGAGACAGTGGTCCATTTCCTTTACTCCAGTCTATTAATCTTTCTTTTATTTTTATTTTTATTTTTATTATACTTTAAGTTCTAGGGTACATGTGCATAACGTGCAGGTTTGTTACATATATATACCTGTGCCATGTTGGTGTGCTGCACCCCTACTGGGTATATACCCAAAGGATTATAAATTATTCTACTACAAAGACACATGCACACGTATATTTATTGCGGCACTATTCACAACAGCAAAGACTTGGAATCAACCCAAATGTCCATCAGTGACAGACTGGATTAAGAAAATGTGACACATATACACCATGGAATACTATGCAGCCATAAAAAAGGATGAGTTTGCGTCCTTTGTAGGGACATGGATGCAGCTGGAAACCATCATTCTTAGCAAACTATCACAAGAAGAGAAAACCAAACACCGCATGTTCTCACTCATAGGTGGGAACTGAACAATGAGTTCACTTGGACTCGGGAAGGGGAACATCACACACTGGGGCCTATCATGGGGAGGGGGGAGGGGGAAGGGATTGCACTGGGGAGTTGTACCTGATATTAATCTTTCTTAAGTCCTAATATTTTATACCAGAACGAGCCTAGTCTGAGTATACTTAGAGGATGAATATTAACTTCCTCCATGAAAATCATGACACTCATCTATGGGAGTGTGGTTTTATCATTTGTTTCAAAAGCAGCACTCAACTAGAGTATTTTTATACATGCTCTACTATTTAACCTAAAATTCCCCAGGTGAAACATTTTAGCAATCTACTGTATATGTTCCTAGGTCAAGCACAGTCTAGCTACTTGCTGCAGACTTCTCTCCCAGATACACAATCTCTCAGTAAACACAATTCAGCCATCTTCTCAGAATTAATTAATTAAAATGAAATAAAAATGCCCCAAGAAAACCGGAACCCATAGAAACAAACTGCATACACACAAAATAGTTTGGAAATAGGATAGTTTAGTCCACTTTAAAAAGTTGTATTTCTTACCAAAAAGCAATAAAGTCGACATAGACACAACTTTGCTAAAGTATATACATAATTATTACAGAGAAATTTATATTTCAGTCTACACGTTGTTCATCAATATTTCCTCCACTGGGTTCAGATTATCATTCAGAATTAGCTTTTTTTTAAACCTCATTAAGTGAGCCATGATGTGTCAATTTATGGAGAGCAGAGGGACAGACTCCAGATAAATTTGAGACTGCATCTCTTTAGAGGTAGAATCTTGGCTTCAGTCTGAACACCCTTTACAAACATGTAAGCATTAATTTAGAAGACTGCTCTGAAGCTCAAGAGATGGATGATTTAGGAGATTATTATGCTAAATTATCCTGACATTAAATTATTTTATTTTAAAATGTTTGTGAACTCAAATTCACATTATTGTGTCCTCTCCTCCATTCTTCCCTCCCTCTCTTTCTCTCACACACACACAGACACACACACATACACACATGCACCCTTTCATTCAGACATATTGAGCGCGGTTTATAAAGCAATGCCATGGCGAGAAAAGGAAAACAACCTTTTGATAAATTATCAAATAAAATTAAAGTCAAATCTTGAGGAATTAATTCCACTCCTATACTTTGTTTTCACTTTTATTTTAAATTTGGGGGTACATGTACAACTTATATAGGTAAATTGCATGTCACTGGGTTTTGATGTACAGATTATTTCATCATTCAGCTAATAAACTTAGTACCCAATAGGTACTTTATTCATCCTCTCCCTCTTCCCACCCTCAACCCTCAAGTGGACCTGCTTGTCTGTTGATCTCTTCTTTGTGTCCATGTGTATCATCATTTAGTTCCCACACTCCTAGACTCTTGCAGAAGCTCTACTCTAACAAATAATTTTAATATAACAACAAGGTGCCAAGTCGTTTTTCATCTCTTGACCTCCTTATTCTCAATATGAAGATAGCAATGACTGGCCTATAGTAATTGTTTGTGCTCGGCAATGTCCCATCCAGGTGATGTTCTCATGAATTCTCCGGTATTGGGATTTTTAAGGCCAACGTTTTGCCTAGATTTAGTAATGGTGTAGGAATAGAAGAAGGTTTAGTAAGCTATATTTGCTATGGTTTTGACTTTTGGAGAAAGGAAGGTAGTTTGTTTTTCCCTATCAAGATCATAAGGTCTACAGTCTCTCTTACTGTCTTTCGAGTAACACACAAGTATCTCCTTTTAATATCTTACTCTTATGAGAACTTCCCTGTGCTCAGGAATGTGAAAGTAATCATCCCCAAAATGCCCTGAGTAGCTCTACTTCTGATATGTAAACCAGTGGTTCCTAAATATCCTCTTCAGATATAAAGAGTCCTCAGTGCCTACTATGTATAATGACTTAAGGAAAACACATGGATATAAAAGAGCTTCTGCTGCCAGTCAATTCAAAATATTGTGATCAAAACAGTTAACTATAATGCATTGTCAATATATTCTGGCAGTACAGACAGAGTTACTATGAAAGCACTTTTAAACACAAGGAAACAACAGATTCTGTTTAGGTATTCAAGTAAGGTTAAAATTAATCAACAGGCATATAATACAGATTTATAAAAATGTATACGAGTGAGAAAGTTCTAAAAGTCCTTCTAATTTTACCTATGGCAAAAATGGTGCTCAAAGAAAAAAAAGTACTACCTATGATAAAAAAGGAAATGACTGTTTGGTTGTTTACTGCATGCTGCTTCTTTGTTTGTTGTTGCATTAATGACAAAGAAACACTGTGCAATGGTATGATTCATATTGTCCTCTAGTTCCAGAAGTTCTAGAGCAAAGAATAATCATTGCTTCATTTGCTCATTTACTCATTCATTCATTCATTCATTATTTTCTTGAATAAATATTTTCTTGCTGCCTATAGATGAATTTAATACAAGGCACAGTAGGCATATAAGAAGGTGGAGAATAGGCAGAACTGTTTATAAAGCATGGAGTGTGTGTGTGCATGAAATAAATAAGAAAAATATAAAAAATGGTGTGGGGGAGGGAGGGCTTGGAAAGATTTTTTGGGTAGTATCGAAAAGTTTATTAAGGCTGAGGTCACAAGTAATACATGAGCAATGAATCTTAACCGAAATATGGGAAGATCAGAGGAAATTCTTCACAGAGATGTTCTGGGGCAAGTAAGAGGAGGAGACTATTTCTTGGAGCAGGAACACTTGATGGGGTATAGTATTATGGGCTAACACGTGCAGGCGAAGGAAGTAGGAAGAAAGAGACCATAACACTGTCTTGAGCAATCATTATGCCTTTAACTGAGCACATTATTTTCTCAGTAATTGTTGGAGTTTAATCATATGATTAGCCTTGAGGCTATGTCTTAGGGTTGAGGTCTTCCCTAGAGCCTCTGCAGTGCCAGTATCATCTCTATATGAAGAGTTCTTGATAATTTCTTTTCTTTGGAGGTAGAAATGTCATCCATTAATGCTTTGTACGGTTCCCTTGTTTTTCCCATTTCCCATGTCCTCTTTGTAAAATACACAAGTGCTCCCTATCTGTAGACACTCAGGAACCTTCTTACATACCTGGGCAAGAAAATGAAATAAGTGCAATTAATCAGGAAGTTGAACTGAACGTTCTTTATTAGGTGAAGCCATACCCTTGAAGTAGACGTTGTGTTCCCAAGTTCAGAAAATAGAATCTAGGGAAATAAGGTCTTCTTATGATTATCAGGAAATAATCCAGGACCTCAATGGTACTTGTGAGCCAGGGCATTAGCCACACCAGCCACCACCTTCTGATAGGCAGCCTGCACCTGTGGGGTGAATTCCTTGCCAAAGTTGTGGGCCAGCACACACACCAGCACGTTGCCCAGGAGCTGCGGAGAAAAGGTAGGCAGATACACGCATATGGTTAACAGAGAAATGAAGACTGGCTTCTGAGAAACTGGGCCAACACCCATTTTTTTTCTGCCCAAATCGTAGACACAACTGATCCCCAGGTTATTCCCATCAGCATAAATAAGTACATATATGAATGCATACATATAACATTTATCTATACTATACACACCCTCTATGTACTTAACAATCATATAGTCTATATATGTACATATAGGGTATATATGCTATATAATGCTATATACAAATGAATTCCAAATTAGTTTTAATTTTGTATGTGTATATAGCATATACAAATTAATTACTATAAGCAGATTAATAGATACAAATTAATTGATTAATCACTGTGATGATGGGCTGTCTCCTAATAATGATTCTGTCCCACCTCCAGTGTAATTTTCTAATCTTTCATAATCAAATATTCACTTTCCTTTCCATCCCATTTACTACTGAATTTATAAAATTCCAATTATTCCTTATTGTAAAATGATTTGTAGCCTCTAAAACAGCATTCTATGCCTCTCCTCTTTGAGTTGGAGCCTCTCCCATACCCATGTGGAGAGACAAAAGGATTATTCTAAGTGCAGAATTAGCAGATGAGAGTTGGTGTGCATAATTTGATTTGTGGTTAGAGAAGGAAAAATGAAGGGGGGTGGTTAAGAAAGACAGGATATTAAATAATTTAATTTTAAAAATAGCAAGATTGTGAGGAAGGAAAAAATGCAGAATATTGAAATAAAAAATTAATGAAATTTTAGAAGCATTAAATGATAAAATATAGTAAAATAGACAAAAACGTGGGGGAAGAGCAGCTAGGTAAAAGAACCAAAATGTAAGATTAGAAAGTAAAAAGAGAAAAGTGGAGCATCTCCTGGACTCACCCTGAAGTTCTCAGGATCCACGTGCAGCTTGTCACAGTGCAGCTCACTCAGCTGGGAAAAAGTGCCCTTGAGGTTATCCAGGTGAGCCAGGCCATCACTAAAGGCACCTAGCACCTTCTTGCCATGAGCCTTCACCTTAGGGTTGCCCATAACAGCAGCAGGAGAGGACAGATCCCCAAAAGACTCAAAGAATCTCTGGGTCCAAGGGTAGACCACCAGTAACCTGAGGGTAGGAAAACAGTCCAAGGGACAGAGAGAGTCAGTGCCTATCAGAAACCCAGGAGTCTTCCCTGTCTACACATGCTCAGCTTCCATGTCTCGTAACCTTGATACCAACCTGCCCAGGGCCTCACCACCAACTGCATCCACATTCACTTTGCCCCACAGGGCACTGACAGCAGTCTTCTCCTCAGGAGTCAGATGCACCATAGTGTCTGTTTGAGGTTGCCAGTGAACACGGTTATGTCAGAAGCAAGTGTAAGCAACAGTTGGCTCTGTCCTCCCTTTTATGCTGGTCCTATCCTCCCTACTCCAGTGAGCAGGTTGGTTTAAGATAAGCAGGGTTTCATTGGTTTGTGAGAATGAAAAATGAACCTTCATTCCACTATTCCCTTAACTTGCCCTGAGATTGGCTGCTCTGTCATGTGTGTCTTGACTCAGAAACCCTGTTCTCCTCTACATATCTCTCCAGCACATCTCTTTAGCATTTGTTTCTAAAAATATCCTCGTAGTTTCATTTATGCAGAAGTGTTTTAGTCTAATATAGTGGAATGTATCTTAGAGTTCAACTTATTTGTTTCTGTCACTTTATACTAAGAAAACGTGTCTAGAGGCAGATGTTTTAACAAGTTGACTCAATATAACGTTCTCCTTTGTCTCTAGGGATTTTTGTCTCCAAGGGAACTTAAAGAGAGTGGAATGGACAAATCTATTGCTGCCATTTAAACTTGCTTGCTTCCTCCTTCTTTTGGCAAATTCTTCCTATAATAAAATTCTTATTTTTTATTATATTGAAATAAATGCCCATTAAAAGAATATTTAAAAACTGAATTGTGGTTATTTACCAGTTATTGAAATAGGTTCAGGAAACATGAATTTTAAGGGTAACATTTTAATGACAGATAAAATCAAATATTATATACAAATATTATGATTGTTTAAAATTATGGTATGACTATAGAAAGAATGCAGAGAAAGTGCCAAGTAGATTTACCATATTCAGCCAGATTAAATTTAATGAAGTTCCCGGGAAAATGCTAGTACAGAAAGTTTTACAACTGTGTTCTTAAAAAAAATGTGGAATTAGACCCAGGAATGAAGAGCCCAGCAGTTTTTCACTCTTTTCTGAATTCAAATAATGCCACAGTGGCAGACAAATACACACCTATGAGCATATCCAAAAGGAAGGATTGAGGGAAAGAGAGGAGGAGGTCAATCCTTTCCTAGTGAAAGGAAAGAAGGAAGAGGGGAAGAGAGAGGATGGAATGGTTAGAGGAGAAGAGGGAAAAACAAATAATGGAGAGGAGAGGAGGAAAAAGGAGGGGAGAGGAGAGGAGAAGGGATAGGGAAGAGAAAGAGAAAGGGAAGGGAAGAGAGGAAAGAAGAGAAGGGAAGAGAGGAAAGAAGAGAAGAGGAGAGAAAAGAAAAGAAGAGAGAGAGGAAGGGAAGGGAAAAAAGAGGAAAAAAGAGACAAGAGAAGAGATAAGACTGACAGTTCAAATTTTGGTAATAATATGGATCAATAGAAACTCTCAAACTCTGCTGGTGAGAGTGTACAATAGTATAACCCCTTTGGAAAACATTTAATAGTATCCACCAAAGCTGGATACATGATAAATCTATTACATAGCAATTGCATTTTTAGATATTCAGAAACACATGCATGTGTGTATCCAAAGATGTGTATAGAAATGCTTATGACAGCAATATTCATAAAAACCTCAAACTGGTAGCCACTTAAATGTTTATCAAAAGTAGAACTGATAAATTATGGTATAGTTAAAGAATAGAATATTAGACAGAAATGAAAAGAATCAACTACTGCTTAACATGTAGCAACACAAATGCATTTTGCAGTAGTTGCTAGATTAAAAGTAACTGGAGGTGAGTTTTGACTATATGATTTTATTTGTATATAGAAAGACGGACGATGTAACTGAGATTCTGATCACAAGGGGAAATGTTATAAAATAGGGTAGAGAGGAGCCATGAATAACCTTTAAACTTTGTTACAAATTATTTTTCTGTAACCTGGAAGCCAAGAGAAGATATTGAATAATTCAAGGAAGATGGTGGCATGGTTTGATTTGTGTGTTTAAAAGTTTATTCTCACTTAATGAAGAAATGTATTTTAGAAGTAGAGAAAATGGGAGACAAATAGCTGGGCTTCTGTTGCAGGAGGGAAGAAAGTGACAATGGCATTTCTATCATCAAATTTAGATCATGATGGTGATGTCAGTCACTGAGGTCGTGAACACAAGAATAGGACCACATTTGTGAGTTTAGTGGTATGATAAGATCAGAAATTCAGTCTCAGATACACTGTATTTTATGCACTCTTGTAAAATGCAAAAGGATGTACTTAGATATATGTATCTGGAGCTCAGAAAGAATACAACCAGGTCAAGCATACACAATGGAAAAGAACATACAAGAACAGATCACAGTGTGCTATGTAAATCACTACCACTACCTGTTAAAAATTACAGATGATGTACTTCATGAACATCTCCTTAAAATCTTAGAATGTGTTTGTGAGGTAGGAATTATGTTTCCAATTCATATATAAGAAAATTGATTCAAAAAAAATGTTAGGTAAATTCTTAAGGCCATGAGGACTGTTATTTGATCTTTGTCTGTTAATTCCAAAGACTTGGCTTTTCCCTTTAATTCTGTTCTACCTGAAATGATTTACACATTGGGAGATCTGGTTACATGTTTATTATATAAGGATTGCATTGAGAGTGTTTGTATAACAGGATAAGGTTTTTTTTTCTTTTCTCGTCTGAGATGGAGTTTTATCCCTAGTGCCCAAGCTGGAGTGTAATGACGCGATCTAGGCTCACTGCAGCCTCCACCTCCTGGGTTCAAGCAATTCTTCTGCATCAGCCACTCGAGTAGCTGAGATTGCAGGCATGTACCACATGCCCAGCTAATATTGTATTTTTAGTAGAGATGGGGTTTCACCACGTTGGTCAGGCTGGTCTCGAACTCCTGACCTTAAGTGATCTGCCTGCCTTGGCCTCCCAGAGTGCTAGGTTTACAAGCCTAAGCCACCACATCCAGCCAGGATAAGGTCTTAACGTGGAAAGAATAGCATCTACTCTTGTCCAGGAAACAATGAGGACCTGACTGTGGGCAGTAAGAGCAGTGATTAATAGACAGGGACAAATTCAAGCAGAATTGAACTGTTGATTAGAGGTAAGGAAATGATTTTGAGTCTCTGAGCTTGGTGAGTGGGCAAGCAGCTATCCAATGACTAAAATGGAAAACACTGGAAGAGAAACAGTTTTAGTATAAAAAGTGAAGTGACCATGCTGAGTCTGAGGTGCCTATAGGACATCTATACAAATAAGCCCAGTACATAGTTTGATATATGGGTTTGGCACTGAGGTCAGAGGACAGAGCTAGAAATCAGACTTGGGAACTGGGATTATACAAGCTATATTTAAGAGTTTAGATATAACTGTGAATCCGAGAGTGTGACAAATACAAAATTAAATGAAGGAGCTTTAATGAACACCAACACTTAATGTGAAATCTCAAGGAAGTACGAAGTAAGACATAGTCCTCAAAATCCCCAATGATTTTAGAACTCAGTATGGATTTTAATTAGCATAATGTTAACGTCGGTTAGAATGGAATTCAACTTGCTGTTGGTTTCAGAGTAAGTAGGAGATAAGGGTCTAGATTTTGACACACAGTGAAAAGCTGAAACGAAAAGGAAAAGATAGGGTAAAAGATGGGAAATGTATGTAAGGGGGATGAGCCACATGGTATGGGAGAAACACTAAGGACTCTAAGGTCAGAGAAATATGGGTTACATCCTTCTACAAAATTCACATTCTTGGCTGGGCATGGTGGCTCACACCTGTAATCCCAGCACTTTCGGAGGCCAAGGTGGGTGGATCACCTGATGTCAGGAGTTTGAGATCAGCCTGACCAACATAGAACCCCCTCTCTACTAAAAATACAAAATTAGCTGGGCATGGTGGCAGATGCCTGTAATCCCAGCTACTTGGGAGGCTGAGGCAGGAGAATCACTTGAACCTGGTAGGTAGATGTTACAGTGAGCCTAGATCGTGCCATTGCACTCCAGCCTGGACAACCAGAGCAAAACTCCGTCTCAAATAATAATAATAATAATAATACATTCTTGCTAACCTGAAAAAATAAATTATTTGTGCTTTGTACCTAATTTATAATGTTCAGATAATGAATATTGATATGATATATTCATATGCACAGAACAATGCATAGGAGACACATTATAAGTGTAAGTGGCATTCTTAAATGCCAGTGCTCTCCACAGTTCTAATCTCAGTTCACTGCTCTTTGAATTCTGTGTTTTCATATTATCTTATCAATACATTAATCATTGCAATAATCATTACACACTATAATTATTCATTTACTGGACACATCCTAATTTCCTTCTGTCAATTACCACACTGCTTTCAAATTTATTCCTCATCCTTCCCTCAGTGTTCTCTGTATTTGAGGAAGTGACATTTCCCAGGTTTACTCACCCTTTTGGTCCCATGTACATTCTGTAATGGTAAACACTAGCTGAGGGAAAGCATAAACAAGATTATTTCTGGCCTTCTTTCTCTCCTCTCGCTCTCTCTCTCTGAAGGGATCCCCTATAACAGACAGTCTTTTTTATGGTTGATATTTTGATGCCCCCTTTAGACAGTTCTCACTCTCTCCAAGGAGCCCCCAATGATCTCACTGAATCCAGTAGACCCCTGGTTCTGGACGCTGGTGGTATAAACATTTTCTCCTTCTGTCCTTTTAGGCCTAATGGCGGAAAAAGTTTTCTGTTGTTACGAACATCTAGATTTCTACACTGTCCTTTATTTGATATTTTAGGTCTTCTAATACAAGGATAATTAACTATTAAAAGCTGTACTTAATTCTAGGTTGAGTAACTGATAGTGGTTTGTGCTTTCTTGATGGACCCTAACTGATGTAACTAATAAACTGATTTCTGATACTATGTCTTATTAGTGTATGAAATTCTGATGTGAATAAATGCAAGACACATACTCATTGACTAATCAAACTACAGCAAGGGAGATTGAGGGAACAACCGTATAGAGGCAGAGGAAGCAACCTCATGACCTATAAATACTAAGATATCACATAGTCATTTTAGAATCAAAGGTTTCTCAGTGTAGGTCTCAAACAAACTTCTCTACGGATAGTGTAATACTCATAATGTAGAAAAGAGAGATCTAATTTTTGGATAGTTTAATCATTTTTTAAATCTCTAAATACTAGGGAAATAAGAGTTTACAAGACAATGTCTCTACCATAAAAGAGGTTAAATTTAGTGGTAGGAATACACAATGAGCAGATTAAGTACATTAGTAGGAAATATTCTAAATATTATAATAAGAAAGAGCCCATAATTATAGCAGAGTTTATAGACAGGACTTTTAGCCCAGTTAAAATTAAAAAAAAAAAATAGCTTCTTAGTTGAAATGACATTTAAGTTAAGACTTAAAGTATGAGTACAAGATAGACAGGACAAAATGAGGGAAAAACATCACCCAGAGTAAATGAACAGCATGCACAAAGCTAACAGAGTCAAATGCAGAAATCCAAATTCTCTAGATTGACTGGGGTAATTTTGTCAATGCACTCAAGTATGCGTCTGTAACAGTGTGTATTCTTATGTGTGCATGGGATGTTTGTTCATGGAGCATAGGAAATTGTATAGACATATACACACATCTGTATGTGTGTGTCAGAGAATGTTTACATTGCTGCAAGATTTTATATGACTACATGCACAAGCATTCATGCTTCATGTCAGTTTGGTATATTTTTCCTGTGTGTCAAGATGTGTACTTACGTATTTTCCAGTAAAGGTGAATGTGAAAACTGCTCAGCGAGAAATGAACAGTAAGTAACACAGGAAATTGAACTCTTGTCTCTTAATTTAAAATACAGAATGACATTCAGAAGGGCAGGGGATAGCACAAGTATGAAATTTTAAAGTGTGAATGGACACGGTAATTATTCAAAGAATGTGCTTAATTAATGTATGCTACAAGACAGTTGAGTGATTATTGCACACGAGCAACTGTTATTTATTCTGCTTTGTGGGTTATTAGTGGGGACTCAAAAATATGACAAAGGAATTTCAGAAGCTATTAAATAGTAGCACCGCCTATCTATGTGCTCCTACTCAAGAGATATGGTGAGACGAGCTCTTTGGGGTGGACACATACAGGAAATACTTTGAGAAAGAGGTTTCGGGATTAGTGAAACTGGAGAAGAAAGGATATTATATCTTCTAAAACCTATTTTGAGTCAGTTTGAGGGTGCTGCATACTTCCTAAGGGTCTTGGGTACAGGAATTTGAAGCGATTGCCACAGAATGGTTATGTTCATTGCCAGATTCGAACAGGGGGCTTGTAGGCATTTTCTCTTCTGTCAATACATTTCCTTCTTTTCATTCACAGGCAGAGATTTTAACTGTCATCTCTAACTCTCTGTTTCACAATGTTTTCCAGTTCTGTGCAATCACTGCCATGATGGTTTCTTACTCAATTTTTTTCTTAACTTCATTGTTTCCATCAACTTCAGTTCTTTATCCATCACCTCAATATAATTACAGCAAGCTCCTCTGACTATACCTGAGTTAGACTTTGTCTAATCAGTTCTATATATATACATGTGAATCAATTTTCCTACATTTCCCTATTTATTATGTCACTCTTATATGCAAGAATTTTCAGTGATTTTTGCTCAAAACAATAGCTATTTTTCTTGCTTCATCTGGTCTCTGCATCCAGTTTCCCTAATTTTATATCACCCTGCCTCTTTTAAATGTCCATATTCTCCTCTAGCAACTTGACCTAACATGCTAATTCCTAAATCTCAGCCTTTTAATCTGCTGTTTACTCACATAAACAAGACTTTTGTCTTCAACAGAAATCAGTTGTTTTCAATATTGATTGGTAATAATTTTTTATTCATAAAGATTGTATATATTTATGAATGCACACATATGTATATATAGAAAGAGAATAAAATCACTACCACCAAAAACAATAAAATTTGTATATATTTATAGAAACAGAGAGCCGAACAAAGAGATTTATTATTTATCAGGTAGTGTAATAAAGACTTTCCAGGTATCAATTCAATTAATTTTTACAAAAATCCTTTAAGGAAAATAAATATGATAAATCTACCATATTTACAGCTTAATGGAATTATAAATATGTTTCAGGTCACAGAGGTAGCAGATGAAGTACAGATGAAAACCAAGACAGCCAGCTCACATGCCTTAGAGATAATTCTCCACTAATACCATTGAAGACATTGAGAGAAAGTTCAGGGTTTGGCCCTTGATTGGTCTCTAGGAAGCCCCATCCCCACTGCATTATAAATCATCAAAATATGTTGTTTAAAATAAGTAGAAGTGAACTACAGTCACCAAATGAGCTATATCCTGAGTTCATACAAATAATAGCCTATACAGAATCTCTAATTTGAGTCCTAACATACCTCTACACACTATCGACAATCCTCTTACATCTCTAAACAGTACCTCCATTGCCCTCCCTTTCTCTAAAGACATTGTCTTATTCTAGGGACGATTTCCCCTTCCTAGGAGTAACTACTCCATTAAAGCCACTCACAAGTTCTCTCTTATCTTGCAGGATTGCAAGAAAGTATCTTCTCTACCCTTAAACTCCCATTCTCCAATGTTCTCATTTTCATCAGAAATGGTGGGTCCTTTTGGCTGAATCAATGTAAAATATAAAGACAGAAAAAGAATACAATGATATTTCTTAGAGAGCATATTTCTTTATTTTATTTTTATCCTGCAGGAACTGAATCTGCAGGCAGGATACTGCTCTTCTCCCCAGTGTCCCCCGTCTAAAGGAAATGAGCTTTTGGGACATAGGTACAAACATAGTGGACCAATAGGTACAAACATAGCGGACAGGGAACTCAATGGCCCTTGAGGGCTACAGCGTTAGCCACAGCATTTGTGGGTTCCTGCCAAAAAGCCTGTATCTGTAGGGTAAACTCCTTGCTGAAGTGGGTTGCCAAAATAATCAATATCACGTTGCTTAAGAGCTGGGGAGGGAGTGAAGATAAAAAGAAAATGGTACATAGTGAATAGAAGGCCTCAAGCTGGACTTGCAGTACATAGATACAACTCTTACTTCCTTTTTGACCAGAGTTTGAGCAACTCTCAGTCTTATTCTCACAAAGGCAAGTTCACCATTATGGGATAGACAACAGCTTCAATATGACTGGCAGCCCTGCACCTCCCATTGTGTCCTATCCTTCTTTTACTTGCTATGCCAACTCACTACCCCAGCACAGTGTGATTAATTGCTTCACTTTTTAAGAGACTCTGTCCTTTTTAAAAACTAGGATAACAGTACTTCAAGGAGCTGTAAGGGATAGGATAAGTCCCCAGTCATCACACACATACAATTTTCCCAAACACTCGTAACAAAGAATCCTGTACCATGTGCACAAAAGTATACCATCATCATTCAGAAGGAAATATCCTCTTTTTAAAAGCTTCCCATTAATCTTTCTAGTTGATCTTTTTCTGACCTCCAGGACTATGCAGAAAAGTGCCTATTAATTTTCACAGAAAATTTCAGTGACTAAAGGAAAGATGTTATTTTCTCTATCTTAACTTCCATTCCCTCATCCAAAAACACCCAGTTTAATTTTGGCCAGAATTTTTTATAAGATGTGTTTTTCAGAGCTATCAAGTGGTAAGTGCCCTTCCATTATTCATAGTCCTTGCTCTACCAAATTTCAGTTATGTTATTTAGAGCAACATAACTCTCAAAAACGATCCCACCGCTGAAATATAATATCCCATAGCTGACTCATAGCACAAGAGAAACCCACCTCTGCTTTCAAAAGCACCCATGGTGCAAATACCTAAGGGTAAAGGAGAAAGCATGAGTGTACTTAGTACTCACGAGGAAGTTCTCAGGGTCCACGTGCAGCTTGTTAACAGTACAGGTCACTCAGCATAGCAAAGGTGCCTTTGAGGTCATCCATGAGCATAATAGCTTTTCCGAAGAGGATCAGCACCTTCTTGCCATGTGCCTTGACTTTGGGGTTGCCCATTATTGCACAGCCAGAGCCCAGATAGCCAAAAGTTTCAAAGTACCTCTGGGTCCATGGGTAGACAACCAGGAGACTGAGGGACAGTCATAATCACAGAGCAGATGCAAAGTCAGACTATGTAAGACAATGGGCTAGTCCCTCTTTCAGAAACACTTTCTGCCTTTCTGCACCTCGCCCTGGCTTCCAGTACTTACCTGCCCAGAATCTCACCTCCAGCCTTCTCACCTAAACTTGCTTCACAGGCTAGCGGCAGCAGCCTTCTCATCAGCAGTGAAATGCACCATGGTGTCAGATCTGGGAGTTTCCTGGCGATCACAGATGAGCCAGAAGCATGCCTGCACTTCTGCTTCTTGTGTGGCTTTTATTTCTCCTCTCTGGCCCCCAGCTCTTTGCCTCTCTCAGTGAAATGAATCTATTGGTCAAGGGTGGGTTGTGACTTCAGGGGTGGGGTTTGGGCAAGGGAAGTTTTGCAAGATGGACATTCAAGTTTCTGATAGAATCCGGGTGGCCTTCTCAGGGGAACTTTGCTGTTCAGGCTTAATTTGAAACTTTACTTCTTTCCCCTCCATTTTCCTACACTACCCCCACCATCCAGTGTGCAATTTATTTCTCAAAGTCTTCACCAGTGGCTGCTAATAACCTGAATGCTGACAAATAGGAATAAGTTAGAGCTGAAAAGGATAAGAATTACAAATATCTTAGCCATCAATTCCTGGGTCAGGAGTTGTGACAAGGTAACAACGTGTTATTCATCCAGGCTTTATGTGGAAGAAGACACAGCCTTTCTTGGTTTTCAATTCTCTTGAGACTACATTGAGTACACAATTTCATCATCATCTCTCTCTCTCTCTCTCTCTGCAAGCTCCATCTCCCTGATTCACGCCATTCTCCTGCCTCAGCCTTCCGAGTAGCTGGGACTACAGGCACCTGCCACCATGCCTGGCTAACTTTTTGTATTTTTAGTAGAGACGAGGTTTCGCCATGTTAGCCAGGATGATCTTGATCTCCTGACCTCCTGATCCACCGGCCTTGGCCTCCCAAAGTGCTGGGATTACAGGCGTGAGCCACAGCGCCTGGCCAATTTCATCACTTTTTAGAATAGAATAGAAATAAACACCTCTATCGAGCATCCATTTGGAAGAAAGCAGAATAAGAAACAAAGTAGGGAAGTAAGGGGAAAACTGGGTTTTATTACTGTGTTTTTAAAATCCATTTTGTAGTCAGTGTACTTATCTGAGCAAAGGAGATTTCCTCTGAATCACTCAACAATAGTCCATGTCAAATTCCACATATCTACAAAATTATGCCAGAGCATCTAATAGTGTTGGGAGAGAAGGGTGCTGCTCTGTTCAAGCAAGAGGATAGAAGAAGTTTCCATGGCCCGTGCTGGGCATTAGGTCATTTGTGTCTGGCACAGGCTTGATCTACAGTCCAATGCTATGTTTAACTTGTCTTTATATCTAATCAGGCAGAGACATTCTTCACTGCCAATATTCCACAGACTGCTGCACATGTCTCAGGTGCTGCACGTCTCATGCGTCTCAAACAAGCAATTTCAGGAATAGACAGGGCACGCTTCCACCGCAGAGAGAATAACAGTTTATTTTATATTCTTAAGACTTATTACCCTCATACTTAGAGGTTTGAGATGCTAGTTTGTGTGTTCCCCCTGAAATAAATCCTTACAAGAAATAAAGTTTAGGAGATCATCCTCATGTGTACTTCAAGGAGACTCTAAATTTCAAAGAGTTCAATCCAATATATTAAAGCTGAATTTCTGATATTGGAGACACAGGATTTTAGTCTATTGGATATAGTTGAGAGGCCGTTATCTGTTTTACTTAGGAACATGGGGAGAGTTTGTAGTGACAAAGTTTGAGGCAAAACCAAGAAGATTATCTTTAAGAGCAGAGATCGATGATATGAAGAAAAAGAAGTGGCAACCTTGACTATATGCAGGAAACACATTTATATTGAGTTGTGGGGACTGGCCTGAGAGGGCACTTCAGGTCGTGTCCTTTAATGGTCCTAAAACTAATTCCCAACAGAATGTCTGTTCATTGCCATACCTCATATCCTTAGGTACATACATCTAAAACCCTGCATATCGGTGAACAGCTACCCCATCTTTCCGTCAGCCAACCAGGAATTCAATAGTTACTGTGAACTTCCACTTTTCTCTCACCTGCTCCAAGAAAAGTGAGACCTGCGATCACCTTCCTGTATTGATTCTTTCATGTTTGTGGCTGTTCCCTGTTTCCAATTGTTTTCCATGATTATTGCTTCTAGTGTGATCTATAGACTCTTATATCATCAATATCAGGTCATCATTGCAGTTGTCAACTTCTTCCTGTTGCATTTTATGTATTAATTCAACAAGTACATATTAGGTTCCATATGTCATCCACTAAGTTTCATATGCCATCCATTTTTCTTAATTCTGAGAATCTTACAAGATCTAGACAGACAGATTCTTTGGTCTAATGGTGCCCTCACTATAGTGACTAGAGGAGACCAGCATACATACTGAAATAAATGAATGAATAAGAGATTTCAGATGGTATTACATGACTTGAAGAAACCGCATATTATATCTACAGCCATCTGGTCTTTGAGAAACCTGACAAAAGCAAGCAATGGGGAAAGGATTTTCAATTTAATAAATGATGGGCAGAACTAGCTAGCCATATGCTGAAAAATGAAACTGGACCCCTTCCTTATACCTTATCCAAAAATTAACTCCAGATGGATTTGAGACTTAAATGAAAAACCCCAAAATCTAAAAAGCCTAGAAAAAAATCAAGGCAATACCATTCATGATATTGGCACGGGCAAAGATTTCATGATGACAACATGAAAAGCAATTGCAGCAAAACCAAAAATTGACTAACGGAATCTAATTAAACTAAAGAGCTCCTTCACAGCAAAAGAAACTACCATCAGAGCGAAAGACAATCTACAGAACATGGAAAAATGTTTGCAATCTATTCTTCTGACAAAGGCCTAACATCCAGAGTAAATAAGAAACTTAAACAACTTTACAAGAAAACAAACAAACAAACAAACAACCCCATTAAAACCATGGCACACTTTTACCTATAAAACAAACCTGCATATCCTGCACATGTACCCCGGAATTTAAGGTAAAATTAAATTAAATCAAAAGAAAAAAATAAAAACAAATGCCATGGCAATGTCAGGAAGTTACCCTATATGGCCTAAAAAGAGAAGGCAGAAATAATCCAAAACTTGTTTAACATATCATCAAGAAATAACCATAAAAATGAACAACCAGTGGCCCTCGGGGGTGCTCTGCCTATGCAATAGTCATTCTTTTATTTCTTTACTCTCTTAAGTAACTTGCTATGACTTAAAAAAAAAAAAATGCATACTGTGAAATGGTAGTGACTGCACTTGAAGTGGGTCCTTTATGATATGAGGGAGCCAGGCAGAGACGTTTGGAGAAAGAAGTTCCTGAAAGAAGAAAGGGCATGTGCCAAATTCTGAGGCTGAGGAGAAAAAAAGAAAGAAAGAAAAAAAAAAGAATAAAGAACTTGACATTTCACTGTATGTAAAGACATTGCAAGGCTAGAGTAGAGCATGTTGAAGTAAAAATAAGAGAAATCAAAATTAGAGAGAAGGGAACAGGCTTATTATTTGGGTCTTACAGATGAGAGTAGTAGAATAAGTATTTTATACTGAAACTTAGGGGACCAGGGGAGATTTGTAAACCTGAGATAAACATGGTCTCTAGTCCACTCAAACCCCAAGCTTATTTTTTTCTCCTTCCTCATCTGCCTTACTCAGTGCAAGGTGCTATAACAAAATACCAAAGAATGGATGGCTTCAACAACAGAATTTTTTCTTATGTTTCTCAAGGCTGATTTGTGGTCAGGGTTCTCTTCCTGGATTGCAGATGACTGACTTCTCACTGTGTCCTCACTGGGAGGAAAGAGAAATGGCTGGTCTCTCTGCTTCTGATAAGGAAAAAAAATTTATGATGGGGATCTGCTCTTATGAGCTCATCTAAACCTAGTTACTTTTCAAAAGCCTCCCCTACAAGTAAGGTCAGCTGGGAGTTGGGGATTCAGCATGTAAATTTTGAGGAGACAAACATTAGATCCATAACACCATCACATTAAACTCTTACTTATACAGATGCACTAACATCCAACTATATAAAAATTCCATTGAGTAAGCCTTCCAATTAATTTTGTACAAATTCTTCCCACTACTTTTGATCTTACAGTGCTGATCTGTTGCTCAGTCACAACATGCTCATGCTGACTTGTGAGCCTCTGCTGATTCATTTCTTACATCTAAGTCCCCACCTCCCCCAGAAGCTTGCAGTGAGGTCTCTTCCTGGAAATGCTGTGACCAATCTGCACACTTGAGGGCATGGGATTAATCTCACTTTCTTAGGCATCCATAAGGGCTATGAAAAGCCAGGTGCCATTAGTAATAGCATTCCCCCTAACAAAATAGAAATGCTACACCTGACTAAACCTTGACCGCCGAAAGCTTGGAATACTTTCCCTTCATTAAGAACCATCCTTGCTACTCTGCTGCAATCCAACACCCAGGTCTTCACTGAAACTTTCCCCATCTCTTCCAAAACATCTGTTACTGAGGAGTCCTGTCCTATAGAGGTATTCCTTCTTACCAGTTTTCTCCTACACAATTTACCCCCCACTTGCAGAAGTCCCGTGTGTAAGTGTCTTTACTGTTTTGTTCTTTAATTTGCTCATCAAAATTCACATCTCATGTAAAAATAAATGAGGAGCATGCACACACCACAAACACACATAGCCATGCAGAAATACACATACACACATCCCTCAATATAAACGCTTTGTGGCTCATATATTTTAAAAGATGTAAAAAAAGAACTGAAGAAAATCATGTGTGATCTCTCAGCAGAATAGATTTATTATTTTTATTGCTTGCAGAATAAAGCCTATCCTTGAAAGCTCTGCATCGTGGGCAGGGGGCTCAGTGGTATCTGGAGGACAGGGCACTGGCCACTCCAGCCACCATCTTCTGCCAGGAAGCCTGCACCTCAGGGGTGAATTCTTTGCCGAAATGGATTGCCAAAACAGTCACCAGCACATTTCCCAGGAGCTGTTGAGATGAAAGGAGACAACAAAAATGAACCCATAGTGAGCTGAGAGCTCCAGCCTGGCCTCCAGAAACTACACATCCAGCTTCCACCCAGAATCAAGCCTATGTTAACTTCCCTCAAAGCCTGAGATTTTGCCTTCCCATTAAATGCAGGTAGTTGTTCCCCTTGCAGCACGAGTCACTGGCCAAAATTTAAATCTTGCTGTCTTCTTGCCACCACAAACCCTGGATGTTGTAGGCTGAAAACGTTAAAAGAAACACATGCTCACACACA
>NC_045446.1:60589247-60636876 GCF_002776525.5 Piliocolobus tephrosceles | reverse complement strand
TTGTGACATGTGTTTTAGGCATAGGTCCAGGATTTTTGATGGGACAAGTCTTAGTCTCATTTAGTAAGCATTGGTTTCCGAAGAAGAGTGCTATACTTATCTTTGAAAATACTCTCTGTGGTTTTATGCCATTATCTCTTAAGTTCTCATTAGTGTAGTGAAAAAAAAATCATATAAAGCAACGGTTTCAGTGCAGGAATAGATTAATGTTATGTCATATAATATAATACTTAATCCTTACTTCAGTATCTACTTCTCTGTACCTATTTGAAATAAATCACGTGTGTTTCATCTCAGCAAAGGTTTTTTTTTTTTTCATATGCAGGTATGTATGTAGGCACCCGATGATGTGTATTTATCACTGGATAAGTGTGTGTGCTGGCTGATGACCCAGGGTTTTGGTGTAGCTCTTCTGTGTTCAGTAAAGATGATGGTAGAATGTTCTTTGGCAGGTACTATGGCTTAGAATTAATTATCTTGTATAAATGCTAGGTTCAGTTCTCAGAGAATCTTATTCTAAGACATAAGACATGTATTTGCATGGAAAACAACTTTAAAGAGGCAGGGACTGTTTTAATTGACTAATAGTCCACACACTGTGACAGTTAGGATATCACTTTAGTTTAGACATCTTTATCTGTAACTCAGTGCTGTTTCTGACATATTGGCCACTTAACGTGGCAGGAAGTATTCATGGTGTTTTTTCCTTTATTTTTTCTTTTGGATTTTTGTTTCTTGGTGGGTTTGGTTTTGCTTTTGTTTTTTCTCTGAAAGTGATCCATGACCTTAGTAGATTATGATGTCAGAAACTCTGGAAATCTGTCTTATTGGAGGGGAGCTCTACCTCCCCTAACCTATCAGATTAATAGTAATTATAATAATATTGGTGAAATTCTTTCAGCCTTCATAATCTTGTGTAAAGCTTATATATGCTCAAAGTGTGAGACGGCTAAAAGACCAGAAAGATACATGTTGACCCATGCAGCAAAGCTGCACATATTGCACTTGTTCTTTGGAAGTTAAAATAAAAGTTGAATAAAAAAGGAAAGAAAAAAATTTGTCAGCATATCAGTGTCTTCTAGTTATTCACATAATAATAAGTGACTTCTCTCAATCTAAGGGTGGGTGAGAAAGATTTTTATTGGTATGCAGGTACAGATTACAGAGACTGAGGTGAATCCAAATTAGGATCTCTTTAAGATAGGGGATCTGTGAGATGGGTAGATGGGTGTGTATAGATCTTTGACCATATCTGGGAATCTGGCTGGGTTCCACTTGTAGAGCCTGACCTTGAAGCATGTCTCAGAGACTGGTGTCTAAGTCCACTAAGGCTTAAACAAGTGAATCTTTTGAATCTGTTTTTGTTTTTTGTTTTGTTTTGAGATGGAGTCTTGTTCTGTCACCCAGGCTGGAGTGCAGTGGTGTGATCTCAGCTCACTGCAACTCTCCCCTTCTGAGTTCAAGCAATTCTCCTGCCTCAGCCTCCTGAGTAGCTGGGATTACAGGCACTTACCATCATGCCCGGCTAATTTTTGTGTTTTTGTAGAGATGGGGTTTCACCATGTTGGCCAGGTTGGTCTTGAACTCTTGACCTCAGGTGATCTGCCTGCCTTGACCTTCCAAAGTGGTGGGATTATAGGCGTGAGCCACCGCTCCTAGCCTCTAAACAAGTGAATCTTAATTGCTTCTCCTCAGACTAAGGAATATCTAGGATCCCTCTTGTTTTCAAACAACTTCCCCCTTTATCCAGAAACCAAGGCAGTGATCTAAAAGTCACATATAAACCCTTATTTCCTCTTATGCTTTTGAGGCAATATCTTTTAAGAGTTTATTGATTTCTCCTTCTCCATAACTGTCTTATTCCTCAAATTTCCTATATCGTTGCTTCTGACATTGATTAAATCCGCACTGATAAAACTGTTTCTTTATACCAGCAATTTCAAGTGTTTTCAAGCATTCATTCCCATGTATTTTCAAACATTTGTTCAACAACTATCTGTTTAATAAATGTCATAATTTTTAAAGTACTGGGCATTTAAGTTAAATAAGTCAGAGAATAAAGTTTTCCTCTGATTATAATCTAGGTAGAACATACATAAAATTAATAAGTTAAACAGCAAAATAATTCCAGATATTATCTACTAAGAAGAAAATTAAGGAGAAAGTATTCCAACAGAGGCAAAATGACAACAAGGAATCTGCCGTGGGAAGGCATTGCCAAATAAAGTTTAGAAGCTGAAATAGTAAATTCAAAGCTCTGAAGCAGAAGAAAACAAACTCCTGCTGTGCCAGAGAGATAGATAAAGAACCAGTGCCATTGGTATGTAAATAGTAAAGTGGAGAATAGCAGATGGTGTTTTTTCAGGGAAGCATAAACCTAATGACAAAAACTTGTCTTCAGTGGTAGGGAGTGAGAAGGCATTATAGAATTTTAACTCTGGTAATGACATAGTCTCTAAGCAATCTGTACAATTGGCTGGATTACTATTCTAAGCATGACCTGTTTATCACAACTGTTTTGCTTAAAAAGCCCTTATTGCCTGCGGACAACAATTAGTTATTCTTACAACTATTAAAAATCTTGTCATGTAGATGTGTGTGTGTGTGTGTGTGTGTATTCATTATGAATTTGCTTTAAATTAAGTTATATTGAATTGGCGATATCTAAATCTAGATATAGCTCCCTAAGGGGTAAAGAGTGTATCCACTGCCCACCCCCAACATCACCATCCTTGACTCCTTGATATCAAAGGGCAGTATAGTTTTGGGGGACAAGAAAAAGAGAGAGAAAAAAGAGATTGATTAAAAATGCATATTACTGACAAATTAGAGGATAATGACAGATGGGAGGCAGCAGAACTAGATTGCAGCTCCCACTTGGATGCACAGAGCAGCATGTGAAGTCTCACACCATGAACTTTTGTTGCAGAACCACATGCAGAAACAAACCAGGAAAGTTGTGAGAACCCACAGATCCTCCGAAAGAAGCAGATTGCTCCTGCAAGACCTGGGAAACACCCCAAATATTGTAAGTGCCCAAACTGTGGAAGTGGGAATGGGGGACCATCCACTCCCAAACACACATCTTCACTGGGGAACTTGAAGGTCTAGAACTTGAAGGTCAGTTGACTCTGACCTTACCTGGAGCTGAGTCAATTTAGAGGGCCGAGCAAAATACATGGGTAGAGGAAGCAGCAGGAAAAGCCCTGTGGGCTTTCTGGGTCCCCTAGGAAGCCATTTCTGCCTTGCCTCACAGGGGTCCTTTGGGAGGGCTGCCAGAGGAACTGGGAAAAGATGACAGGAAAAAGGAAATCTCCACCTGGCCAGAACTCGGGGCTGGGCAGTGAGGGGTTGGTGGGGGGACATGAATTTGATGTGCAGACTCCACAGGCAGGGAAGTAGGACAGCCCTACTTGCTTTCACAGCTGGTAGCCTGGGACAAACTCTCAGCCTTGCTCACTGACTGCATGGAAACAGACTCGTGCTATTGTGGAGGAGGGTGTACACTGGAAGTGAGACCAACTTTTTGGGTTGGTTGGGAGCTGGGTGAGTCATGTGACTGCTTGCTTTCTCCCACTTTCCTGACGACCTGCATGACACAGCAGAGGCAGCCATAATCGTCCTAGGAGCATAAATCCATTGACCTGGAAACTACACCCCCATCCCCCACAGTAACCACAGAAAGACCTGCCCAAGGAGACTCTGAGCTCAGACATGACTAGTCCTGCCCCCACCTGATGGTCCTTCCTTATTCACCCTGGTAGCTGAAGACGAAGGGCATATATTTTTGGGAGTTCTAGGGCACCCCCGCCCCCGCAAACCACCACCACCTGACTGCCTCTACTGATGCTCTCTAGAAAGTGCCACCTCCTGGCAGGAGGCCAACCAGCACAAAAATAGTGCATTGAACAACCCAAAGTAAGGACCCTCACAGAGTCCATTTCATCCTCTGCCACCTCCATTGGAGCAGGTGGTTGTATCTATTGCTGAGAGGCCTATAGATGGTTCATGTCACAAGACTCTGTGCAGACAAACTCCAGTACCAGCCTGGAGTCGGGTAGACCTGATGGGTGGCTACATCCAGAAGAGAGATAACAATCACTACAGTTTGGCTCTCAGGAAACCACATCACTAGAAAAAGGGGGACTGTGCTACATCAAGGGAACACCTCATGGGACAAAAGAATCTGAACAACAGCCTTGAGGCCTAGACTTTCTCTCTGACAGAGCCTACCCAAATGAGAAGGAACCAGAAAACTAACTCTGGTAATATGGAAAACAAGGTTCTTTAACACCCCCCAAAAAATCACACTAGCTCACCAACAATGCATACAAACCAAGAAGAAATCCCTGATTTACCTGAAAAATAATTCAGAAGGTCAGTTATTAAGCTAATCAAGGAGGCGTCAAAGGAAGGTGAAGTCCAATTTTAAAAAAATCAAAAATATGCTACAAGAAATAAGCAGAGAAATCTTCAGTGAAAGAGATTGCATAAATAAAAAACAATCAAAACTTCAGGAAACAATGGATGAATGGATGCACTTATAGAAATGCAAAATGCTCTAGAAAGTCTCAGCAGTAGAATCAAGCAAGCAGAAGAAATTCAGAGCTTGAAGACAAGGTTTTTGAATTAATCCAGTCCAACAAAGACAAAGAAAAAAGAATAAGAAAATATGATCAAAGCCTCCAAGAAATCTGGGATTATGTTAAACAATCAAACCTAAGAATAATCAGCATTCCTGAGAAAGAAAAGAAATCTAAAAGTTTGGAAAACTTATCCGGGGAAATAATCAAGGAAAACGTCCCCCGCCTTGCTAGAGACCTAGACATACAAATACAAGAAGCTCAATAAACACCTGGGAAATTCATCGCAAAAAGATCATTGCCTAGGTACATTGTCATCAGAGTATCTAAAGTTAACTAAAGACAAAGACTAAAACATCAAAAGCAATGACAACAAAGGCCAAAATTGACATATAGGATCTAACTAAACTAAAGAGCTTCTGCACAGCAAAAGAAACTATCATCAGAGCGAACAGGCAACCTACAGAATGGGAGAAAATTTTTGCAATCTATCCATCTGACCAAGGGCCAATATCCAAAATCTACAAAGAACTTCAACAAATTTACAAGAAAAAAACTAACAACCCCATCAAAAAGTGGACAAAAGATATGAACAGATGCTTCTCTAAAGAAACCATTTGTGTGGCCAACAAACACATGAAAAAAAGCTCATCGTCACTGGTCATTAGAGAAATGCAAATCAAAACCACAATGAGATACCATCTTATGCCAGTTAGAATGACAATCATTAAAAAGTTAGAATGACAATCATTAAAAAGTCAGGAAACAATAGGTGCTGGAGAGGATGTGGAGGAATAGGAACACTTTTACACTGTTGATGGGTGTGTAAATTCGTTCAAACATTGTGGAAGACAGTGTGGTGATTCCTCAAGGATCTAGAACCAGAAATACTGTTTGACCCAGCAATCCCATTATTGGGTATATATCCAAAGAATTATAAATCATTCCGCTATAAAGACACATGCACATGTATGTTTATTGCAGCACTATTCACAATAGCAAATACTTGGAACCAACCCAAATGGCCAGCAATGATAGAATGGATAAAGAAAATGTGGAACATTATACAACACAGAATACTATACAGCCACAAAAAAGGATGAGTTCATGTCTTTGCAGGGACATGGATGAAGCTGGAGACCATCATTCTGAGCAAACTAACACAGGAACAGAAAAACCAAACACCTCATGTTCTCACTCATAAGTGGGAGTTGAACAGTGAGAACACATGGACACAGGGAGTGGAATATCACATACCAGGGCCTGTCGGGGGGTGGAGGACTAGGAGAGGGATAACATTAAAAGAAATACCTAAAGTAGATGACAGGTTGATGGGTGCAGCAAGCCACGATGGCACGTCTATACCTATGTAACAAACCTGCACATTCTGCACATGTATCCCAGGGCTTAAAGTATAATAATAACAACACAATTATTTGAACTGACTGACAATAGTGATTCAACCTATCAAAACCTCTAGGATACAGCAAAGGTGGTGCTAAAAGGAAAGTTCATAGCCCTAAATGTCGATGTCAGAGTCTGAAAGAGCACAAGCAGACAATATAAGGTCACACCTCAAGGAACTAGAGAAACAAAAACAAACAGAACCAAAACCCAGCAAAAGAAAGGGAATAACCAAGATAAGAGGAGAACTAAATGAAATTAAAACAACTACAAAAAAATACAAAAGCTACACTCAATAAAAAGCTGGTTCTTTGAAAAGATAAATAAAACTGATAGACCATTAGCAAGATTAACCAAGAAAAGAAGAGAGAAGTCCAAATAAGCGCAATTAAAAATGAAACAGGAGATACTACTACTGATACCACAGAAACACAAAAGATTATTCAAGGCTACTATGAACACCTTTACCTGCATGAACTAGAAAACCTAAAGGAGATGGATGAATTCCTGAAAACATACAGCACTCTAGCTTAAATCAGGAAGAATTAGATACCCTGAACAGACCAGTAATAAGCAGCAAGATTGAAATGACAATAAAAAGTTACCAACGACAAAAAAGTCCAGGACCAGAGAGATTCACAGCTAAATTCTACCAGACATTCAAAGAAGAATTGATACCAATCCTATTGACACTATTCTACAAGACAGAGAAAGAGAGAATCCTCCCTAAATCATTCTATGAAGCCAGTATCACCTTAATACCAAAACTGGGAAATAACATAACCAAAAACAAGAACAACAACAAAACACTGCAGACCAATATCCCTGATGAACATAGCTGCTAACATCCTTGACAAAATGCTAGCTAATAGCATCCGACAACATATCAAAACCCATGATCAAGTGTGTTTCATACAAAGGATGCAGGGATGGTTTAACATATGCAAGTCAATAAATGTGATACACAACAAAAACAAAATTGGAAACAAAAATCACATGATTATCTCAATAGCCACAGAAACTGCATTCAACAAAATTCAACATCCTTTTATGACTAAAACTCTCAGCAAAATTGGTTTACAAAGGACATACCTCAATGTAATAAAAGTCATCTGTGGTAAACACACAGCCAACATTATATTGAATGGGAAAAAAATTAAAAGCATTCCCTCTGAGAACTGGAATGAGATAAGGATGCCCACTCTCACCACATATTTTAACATACTTTAACATATTACTGTGTGATGTAACATATATTACACCACATACTTTAACATATTACTGGAAGAGCAATCAGTCAAGAGAAAGAAATAAAGTGCATCCAAACTGTTAAAGAGGAAGTCAAACTGTCACTGTTTGCTTGTGATATGATTGTGTATCTAGAAAACTCTAAAGACTCTTCCAAAACCTCCTAGAACTGATAAAAGAATTCAGCAAAGTTTTTGGATACAAAATTAATGTACACCAATCAGTTGCTCTCTTTCATACCAGTAATGACCAAGCTAATAATAAAATCAAGAACTCAACCCCTTTTACAATAGCTGCAAATAAAATAAATAAATAAATAAACAAACTGAGGAATGTATACCTAACCAAGGAGGTGACAGACATCTACAAAGAAAACTACAAAACACTGCTGAAAGTAATCATATAAGACACAAACAAATGGCATTCTCATAGACAGGTAGAATCAATGTTGTGAAAATGACCATAATGCCAAAAGCAACCTACGAATTCATTGCAATTCCCATCAAAATACCACCATTATTCTTCACAAAACTAGAAAAAACAATCCTAAAATTCTTATGGAACCAAAAAAGAGCCCACATAAACAAAGCAAGACTAAACAAAAAGAACAAATCTGAAGGCATTACATTACCTCATTTCAAACTATACAATAAGGTCATAGTCACCAAAACAGCATGATGCTGGTATACAAATAGGCACATAGACCAATGGAACAGAATAGACAACCCGGAAATAAACTCAAATACTTACCACCAACTGATCTTTGGCAAAGCAAACTAAAACATAAAGTGGGGAAAGGGTACCCTATTCAACAAATGGTGCGGGGATAGCTAGCAAGCTCCATGTAGGAGAATGAAACTGGATCTTCGTCTCTCACCTTATACAAAAATCAACTCAAGGTGGATCAAGGACTTAAATCTAAGCCCAGAAACTATAAAAATTCTAGAAGATAACATCAGAAAAACCCTTCTACACATTGGCTTAGGCAAAGATTCCGTGACCAAGAACACAAATGCAAATACATAAAAACAAAGATAAATATCTGGAACTGAATTAAACAAAAGAGCTTTTGCATGGCAAAAGGAAGAGTCTGCAGAATAAACAGACAACCCACAGAGTGGGAGAAAATCTTCACAATCTATATGTCTGACAAAAGAATAATATCCAGGCTCTAAAATGAACATAAATAAATAATCAAGAAAATAACAAACAATCCCATTTAAAAAGTAGGCTTAAGGACATGAATAGACAATTCTCAGAAAAAGATATACGAATGACCAACAAACATGAAAAAATTCTCAACATGACTAATGATCAGGGAAATGCAAATCAAAACCACAATGCAATACCACCTAACACTGTAAGCATGGCCATAATAAAAAAAAAAAAAATTTTAAATTGATGCTAGTGTGGATGTGGTGAACAGAGAACACTTCTATACTGCTGATGGGAATGTAAACTAGTACAACCACTATGGAAAACAGTGCAGAGATTCCTTAAAGAACTGAAAGTAGATCTACCATTTAATCCAGCAATCCCACTATTGGGTATCTACACATAGGAAAAGAAGTTGTTATATGAAAAAGATACTTGCACACACATGTTTACAGCAGCACAATGTGCAATTGCTAAAATGTGGAACCAACCCAAATGCCCATCAATCAATTAGTGGATAAAAAAACTGTGTATATATGTGACATATATATGTGTGGGGTGTGTGTGTGTATATATATACTTATATATATACATGGTGTGTATATGTATATATATGTGATATAGAAACTGTGGTATATATATATAGTGTGTATATATATAGTATATATATGTGGGCTGTGTGTATATATGCCATATATATATGATGAGTATATATATGATTCCATCATACATATGATGGGATATATATGATGGGATATATATATATATGATGGAATACTACTCAGCCATAAAAATGAGTGAATTAAAAGCATTTGCAGCAACCTGGATGAGATTGGAGACCGTTATTCTAAGTGAAGTAATTCAGGAATGGAAAACCAAAAATTGTATGTTCTCATTCATAAATGGGAGCTAGAGCTAGGCAATGAGAATGTAAAGGTATAAGGATGACACAAGGGAAAGCGGGTGAAGGGAATGAGAAATAAAAGACTGCAAATTGGGTGCAGGGTATACTGCTTGGGTGATGGGTGCACCAAAATCTCACAAAACACCACTTAATAACTTATGCATGTAACAAATCACTACCTGTTTCCCCAATAACCTACGGAAATAAAAATGTTTTTAAAAATGCATGTTGCTTGTATGTTTTTATTTTATTTTTTGCTCTTGAGTTGCTTGAGTTCTTTTCATTTCTGGATATCAGATCCTTGTCAGATGAGTAGTTTGCAAATATTTTTTCCTATTCGACAGGTTGTCTCTTCACTGCAGTGATTGTTTTCTTTGTTGTGCAAAAGCTTTTTAATATATATCCGTTTTGTCTACTTTTGCTTTTGTTGCCTGTGTTTTTGGAGTTCCAGGTATAAAATATTTGCCTGTACCTGGGCAAAGATTAGTTCTGAGTAGACATTTTTCAAAAGAAGACATGCACATGGCCAACAGGTATATGAAAAAAATGCTCAGCATCCCAGTCATTAGGGAAATACAAATCAAAACTACAATGAGATATCTACTTACCCTAGTTAAAATAGTTATTAACAAAAAGACAAAAAATAACAGATCCTTGTGAGGATATGGAGAAAAGGGAACTCTCTTACACGCTGTTGGTGGGAATGTAAAATAGTACAGCCGTTACGGAAAACAGTATGAAGATTTCTCAATAAACTAAAAATAGTACTACATACAATCCAGCAATTTCACTAGTGGATATTTATCCAAAAGAAAGGAAATTAGTATATCCAATGGACACATTACACTAATGTTTATTAAAGAACTATTCACAATAGTTAAGGTTTGGGATCAACTTAAGTGTCTATCAACAGACGAATGGATAAAAAAAATTGACATCTTTGCACAGCACTATTTTGCCATGAAAAAGAATGAAATCTTGTCATTTGTAGCAACATGGATGGAACTAGAGGTCATTATGTTAATTGAAAGTTCTGAAGCAGAACAAAAACAAACTCTTGGTATGCCAAAGAGATAGATAATAAAATAAGTCAGACACAGAAAGTCAAATATTACATGTTTTTATTCATCTGTGGGAGCTAAAAAAGTGGGTGTCATGGTGGTAGAGAGTAGAATGATAGTTATCAGAGGCTGGAAAAAGTGTGAGTGTGTATGGAAGGGGATTTAAGAGATGTTGGTTAATAGGTACAAACACAGTTAGATAGAAGGATTAAGCCATAATGTTTGATATTTGAGTACAGTGACTATAGTTAATTACTATTTATTATATATTTCAAAATGGCTAGAAATGAGGACTTGAAATTTTCTCAACACATAGAAATGATAAATGCTCAAAGCAATGGATATCCTAAATATCTAGACTTAATCATTACATGTTCTATGCATGTAAGTATCACATGTACCCCATAAATATACAGAAATATTATATATCAAAAAATGCACATTGCTCTCATTTGTGGACTGACTGACTAGGTGAAAATATTTAGTGTGATGAATAATCCCTGTTTTACTCTGTATATGGGCATATTGAAAGGTTACAAGGCTCAGAGAGACCAGTGTTATTGATAGCCTGCAACTACAATACTTGTTTGTCTCTCTTCCATATTCTGGATATATACAGCCAAATTCAAAAGTAATTCTCAGGAAAAAGTCTGATCAATGTGGGGGAGGCAATAAAATTACTAATAAAGTTATATTTGCCAAAATATGGCACTCTAACTTGGAAAATGCAAAGGTCCCTTGATATGAAAGACACAAGACCTGAAGGTCAAAACTCCCTGAGCAATCTAGTACTTCCTCGAAAGTAAATCAGTTAATATCCCTCTACCCTTCATACATGAGAGTCCCCAGGTCAGTGCCTGGTTTCCTCCTGTTATCTTCATCAGCCTAGGAGCTTTCAGTCATTTATCGCTTCCTTCTTCCTTCTCATCCCCCACCGTCAATCGAATACTATGTCTTTCTCACTCCACCTTTGTCCATCCTTCAAATTCCACAGACTCACTGCTCATCTTGGGTTTGAACTATTGTCTCTGTCCCCTTGAATCATCATCTATATTTTATTTTATCTGCAAACTTGAATCCATTTTGTGCACATAAGCAGATTACTTTTTCCCAAAATCTTATTTCCTGAGTCACTTAATATCCTAATGCTTATTGTTTAGTATTGCAATAGCATAGTAAAAGCTTGTATTTTTGTAGCCAGGCCCTGTACTATCTGGTCTTTCCTAGTCCTCCCTACCTATGTCTTACTCTCCCTTCTACTTCCAGAGAGCCAGTTTCATGCAAGTCACAAAGTCCTAGCTAGCTGGTTTTGGAATTTAAGCCTTTATCAGTATTCTATCTCTTACAGAAAGTCTTCATCACACCCTACAAAAATGTTCCCACTTAGATCCTAACTCTAACTTTATTTTAGTGCATGTTGCATTCTATCAGAAGATAATGCACAATGATATCATGTGTCTTAGCCTCGGCTAACCCATGAAATAATGGAATCCTTCAGGATAGAGCAGGATCTTGTTGATACACACTCAATTCATCTTCTTATCTCCAAATCAATTTCATAAAACATGTGACAAGTTAGTTACTTCAAAATGTAAATAAGAGTTAATTAAAATAGTAATTCTAGCCTATATCTTGCCTATCTACAAAGTTTTGTTTTGTTTTGTTTTTGTTCTTAATGAAAAGTGACATGTACCACAAATCTGCTTTCTCGGGTACCACAAACACCTCCTTCTTTCCCTTGTGCAGTAAAAACTGCCTAGGAGTCTCTGTCCACTTAACTAACCATTTTCCCACCCTTATATAGATTTTACTCCATCATATCATCCTCCTTGGAATCCTGGAATTCTCCCATAACATCTGCATTAATTTTACAAGCCCCCATACATTTCTTAAGGAAGCTCTTGGTTCTTCCTATGTTTCTCTCCATCCCTTAGGCCATGAACACTTTTTCCTTTAACACAAGAGTAAAAGATGGAGAATATAAAATTGCAATTTTTGATTACTGAAGAAAATGTGCTTTATTAAACAGAATACTTTCTCTCAAGGCCAAGCCCAGTCCCCACGTGCAGAAGGAGGGTGTCAGGGTCATAGGAACACTGGCAAACTGGAAGAGAACTCAGTGGTACTTATGGGCCAGGGCAATGGCGACAGCAGACACCAGCTTCTGCCAGGCAGCCTGCACTTCAGGGGTGAACTCCTTGCCAAAGTGAGTAGCCAGAATAATCACCATCACGTTACCCAGGAGCTGTTAGGCAAAAGACAAAATAACACATAGGCATGTTGAGTAGAAGTTTCCGAAAACAACTTGCTGAAAAAACAAACAAACAAACAAAAACGGCTTTATACCTACATTCCTTGACAACCCTGACCTCAAACTGTTCCAAGGTTTGTGCCTACCCAGAAAATTCAGATGAGCTTCGGTTCAATTTTATTTTATGAGCCCTACATTCAACATTCCACCTACCTGCATCCTCACCCTCTCTTCCCATTTTACCAGTATTATTGGGCTCACTCTCTCCCTATTTTTCCTTAAGCAGTTGTCTAATTTCTGTAAATGTAGAATGGGAGTGCGGCAAGAGTTCTCAGCGGGAATTTAAAATCCCTAATAAATTCAGAAACAAGCCTTCACTTGGTTACAATACTGATGGGAAATTTAGTATCTTTTAGAAAATGTGTCTTATTTTTCTTTGAGAAAATCTTTTTTTTTTTTTTGCAAAAATCTCTTTCTAAACCTCAGTTATCATGACCCACATAAAATAAGGCATTTCTATTTCCTTGAAATGGACTTTCATCTACCAAAAGCCAAATTTCATTCTTCTTTCACAAGTCTACAATTCTATAATACAATTCTCCGGGATAACCACATCAAGTTCTGGCAAGATTTCCTGAAAAGTTGAGCCAATTCAGGCTGTTAGTAGTCCTTTACTGTCACTAGTTCTGAATCAGGTTAGTCTTGGTTATGCTCACTAGAAGTCTGCTGTTCTAACATCAAACTCGACCCATGATTTCTGAGATCTTTGTTGATCTTTCCAATAAGATCATAAGCTTCAGTTAATGTCAAACTATAAAGCCAAAAAATCATATCACCCACACCTGAACTCACCTTGAAGTTCTCAGGATCCACATGCAGCTTGTCACAGTGCAGCTCACTCAGCTTAGCAAAGGCGGTCTTGAGGTTGTCCATGTTTTTAATGGCTTCTCCAAAGGAAGTCAGCACCTTCTTGCCATGGGCCTTGACCTTGGGGTTGCCCAGGATGGCAGAGGGAGATGACAGGTTTCCAAAGCTGTCAAAAAATCTCTGGGTCCAGGGGTAAACAACGAGGAGCCTATGAAATGACACCATATCAGATACAAAATTAGAGATGCAAAAAATCTTGAGGACTTTCCCAATCAACTTGCCAGGATAATATTCACCCTTCATTCCCATGCATTAAGAACCAGTGCTTACCTGCCCAAGGCTTCACCTCCAGCCTCTTCCACATTCATCTTGCTCCACAGGCTAGTGACGGCAGCCTTCTCCTCAGCAGTAAAATGCACCATGATGCCAGGCCTGAGAGCTTGCTGGTGATTGCAGCTGTGTCAGAAGCAGATATGTGCTGCTGCCTCTCTGTGTGGCCTTTTATTCTTTACTGCCGAAGTTCTGGCCCCCTGTTCTCCATGGTACTTAAAAGTAATTGGTCAAGGCTGACCTGTGTCCCTCAGGGGTGGAGTCAGGTCCGGAGAGGGTCAGTAGTGACGGATGGACAGCAAGTTTGTGATAATGTGTGCTGGATCCTGAGGCCCTTTTTTGTTGGCTCCTCACCTATCTGCAACACAAATTTCCATTTGTCCCCTTTTTTACCTTCTTCATCGTCTTCCAAAATGATATCCATCTCTCCCATTCTCCTTTTCCAAGAAAGCCTCATATAAAGGAGCAAATCTCAAAATAGGAAAAAAAAGTTTCAGCCAAAGCACATTCAATATTTGCCTTAAAGGTGGTGACAGTGACAAAAACAGGGCCAAGAAGAAGAAAATAAAGCTGTTAAAACAGAATCTCACCCAGTTCTAGCTCTCTTAGGGAGTGCATTGTAAACAAAACTTCTGCACCTTAGTTCCTCTAGGGACACAAAAACCATACATAGTTCCTTCCAGAAACTGAACAGAATAGCAAGTAGTCTACAGTGGGACTAAAACCTTAATCCCAAAGTACAATACCTTGGGGTGATTCCCTAGAGAGGACAGACAGAAAAGATTACATCCAATGCTTCCAGGGAATCCTTTCTCTTCATTTCTCTATGACCACAGGGGACATTGCCTACTTTGTGAGTGTGGCCTGGGGCTCTCTTCTTGCTTGCCTGTCTGTCCTGCTTATACTTCTCACTGGGAAGGGAGCTGAGAAGCCTAAACTCCTAAAATCATTTAAAACCAAAATTTGTCATCAGGGAAAAAAGTAAATCAATACATTAATTAGGCTAGGAGTCAGGGTATATTATTCCTCTGGTGTCTTTTTTTTTTTTTTTTTAATGTCCCCATTGTGATGACTTACTAGCTCTTTACCTGGTAGAGCTGAAACTGGAAGTTGAGATTTACAGTGTATTCAATTTGATCCATGTGCCTGAAGAATATTGCCTATGCTATATCACTTAATCTGCCTTTATAATACCATTGTCATTATCCTCATATTTTATAATCAAGGAATAAAGTCACAGAAGTTATTTAACTATCAATGTGACAGAAGTAATGATTGGGGGAATAATAGAAACAGAGTTCCACAAATTCCAGCATTGTTAATTCTAGAAAAGTCCCTTACATCACCATAATCTCATTGCCCCAGCCCAGTTCCTCCTTCTGGCTTGTTCTCCATCCATTTCTTTTCTTTCTTTCTTTTTTTTTTTTTTTGAGACGGAGTCTCACTCTGTTGCCAGACTGGAGTGCAATGGCACGATCTCAGCTCACTGCAACCTCTGCCTCCTGGGTTCAAACGATTCTCCTGCCTCAGCCTCCCGAGTAGCTGGGACTACAGGTGTGTACCACCACACCCAGCTAATTTTTGTATTTTCAGTAGAGATGGGATTTCACCATGTTGGCCAGGATGGTCTTGATCTCTTGACCTCGTGATCCACCCACCTCTGCCTCCCTCTCCATGCATTTCTGTCATTTCTTTCGCCTGTGACTCCCCTTGCCCTGCCAGATCTGGGAATTTCTCTTCCTACAGTTTCCTGCATCTTCAGGCCCTAGAGGTTCTTGGTCTTCTTTACTTAGCAGTATGGCTTCTGTCTCCCAAGTCAAGTGCCTTTGGGGATTCTATATTCCAAGTTTACTAAGAGTGTTTCTCTCTTCTATAACCTGACCATGTTATTTATTATATTTTCTTATGTTTGTGATTTAAAAAAAAAAACACTTGTGGCAATTAAGAATGTCTCCTTTGCTTTTCTCCCATGATTGCAGAAGTCTTTACCTGACTTAATGACTGCCCAGATTGTTATTATTCCAGGCCACTGAATTTCTACTCCATTTCCTTTTAGCTGTTAAACAAGGGTATCTTTCTGGGCATATATTCTAACCATTGGCTAACACAGACATAGCCAGGAATTCCTAAACTTGTTTTGTGTCACAGGCTAGTTTGGCAGACTGTAAGTGCTTAAAAAATATGTTTTATTGCATAAAATAATATACATTGGATTGTTAAGTTTAATTATACTGAAATACCATTATCAAACATCCAAACTTCACATTCGTGGTATAGTATTTATTATATTTGCTTCTTTATGAAAGCATTAGATCTAGGATTGGGTCTACAGCTACCTTAAGATCCAAGTAGTGATGCAGATGAATGTTAATTAAAAATACCTGCAATGGGCCGGGCACAGTGGCTCACACCTATAATTCCAGCACTTTGGGAGGCCAAGGAGGGCAGACCACCTGAGGTCAGGAGTTCGAGACCAGCCTGGCCAACATGGTGAAAGCCCGTCTCTACTAAAAATACAAAAATTAGATGGGCATGGTGGCGGGCGCCTGTAATCCCAGCTACTTGGGAAGCTGAGGCAGGAGAATCTCTCAAACACAGGAAGGGGAGGTTGCAGTAAGCCAAAATCGTGCCACTGCGCTCCAGCCTGGGCAGTAAAAGCGAAACTCCATCTTAAACAAAAACAAAAATATCTGCAATGACTGTGGTGTAGTATGAAAATATCTGTGGTTTCTCTTTATAACTATGTAATAGGTACTGATGATATCACTCTAGTTTGTTCTTTGCATTCAAAGTAGAAGAAAATGCTAAATTTCAGTTACATGTATGTAAAAATACAGATTTTTTTTCTATAAACTTCACCAGTCCCCTAGGGTTCTGTGGACCCCAGATTAAGACTTCCTGGGACAAAATATATAGCCTAGGAAGACAGGATTCTAGGTTTGGAGAGAACATATTTGATCACTCAAGTAAAAGAACAATGAATAGACAAAAAGTTAGCTCAGCTGCTTGTAGCTTGAACCAAGCTGAGCTTGGCTACTCAGAGAAGAACAGTCCTTGAGATAACACAATTTTTTTAACCAATTAAGATACAGATCTGGGTTTTCAGGGGGAATTTGCTACAGATCCACAGTATGAAGGCAGTGGCCCTTCCTTAGAACTTGAATGTGAGGGTCAGACATTGCCAAAGTCCAAGGAATAAGGACTAGGTCTCTCAAGGTCAAGAGTTTGGAGAACAGGTTTCTCCCTAAAACAAACCCTAAGGGTAATCCCATCATTCTTCCCATTCAGAGTGTGGACACCAGTCTTCTCTTAGATTCAGAGTATGGGGTTGATCCTCTCCTGCTCCCTCAGAGCCAGTTGCAGGGCCTACATTTTCTTTTCTTACAGGTTCCAGACCTGGCTTGCATCCAGGGATCTGGCCCATTCCATGCTTCCTCATGGCTAAAGGTGGTAGGGAGGAGCTTCAAGAAAGGTTATAGCATTGAAAGGCCAGGTTTGTGTCTCAGTAACAAGGCTTATAAATCCTGACTCAGAAGTCAGGTAGGCTGCAGGCAGTCTCATTATTGCTTCGATGCTTGTTGGTTCAACATAAATTGCTTTACCTGCTCATTTTTAAGCATTTTATTTGTTTATCATATGAGATACCATCAAAAATGGATTATTGCCTTTCTTTCCTATATTAAAAGCCCAAAGTTTAGAGGGATAAGTGTTATGGCCATCCAGGATAGATCAGAAAGATTAGATAGTCAGAAAAAGTAATCAGTAAGAATATTCATTTATTGCCTATATAATTAAAATTAGTAAAATAAAATCTATGTATGTCTTAAGACATTTAAGTATAAAGGGCTTTTAGAAAGAAACACCCAAATGTAATGAAGATTAATTCCTGCTTCTTTGGGTTTGCTTTAGCATTTGTAATTTCATAAGTTCTATGCAGGATTCTGAAAACTGTAAGATGCCTAATTTAAACAAGGAAATATCCAATATTTTCTCTCTCTCTCTCTTTTTTTTTTTTTGAGATGGAGTCTTGCTCTGTCACCCAGGCTGGAGTGCAGTGGCGGGATCTCAGCTCACTGCAAGCTCTACCTCCTGGGTTTACGCCATTCTCCTGCCTCAGCCTCCTGAGCAGCTGGGACTACAGGCGCCCGCCACATCATCCGGTTAGTTTTTTGTATTTTATAGTAGAGACGGGGTTTCACCGGGTTAGCCAGAATGGTCTCGGTCTCCTGACCTCGTGATCCTCCCGTCTCGGCCTCCCAAAGTGTTGGGATCACAGGCTTGAGCCACCGCGCCTGGCCACATCCAGTATTTTCTTAAATCTTTCTGGCTAATTACGACATGTATTTAACCTAAAGAGTCAAACATTGTACTGTTCTTAGATGCTATTAGTATGAAAAATTATATAAATTAGATTATTGTTAGGTAAAGTAGGCCCTTCACTTTACTGAATGTTTTCCATGATATTATCTAAGAAACAAATACTTTAATGAATATTCTTTACCACAAATAACTTACTTTATTTTTAATTTTAAAATAGGAAAATTGTTAACAAGGCTTGTAAACCACTGATGGGAAAAGGGCTGCTTAGGATTCTAAATTAACCAGATTTGAAATTATTCTGCTTCCATTATGTATCTGAATTTATATTCTCAGAACAGAAATAGATGTAAGCAAATGATTCTCCTAGATTTTGTATTAGATTTTGCATTAGCCAGGAATGACTTAGATATCACAAGTCATAAATTCTGTGGCTGCCTTGCAGGAAGCCTGTGGCTATTTTCTAGCGTCATTGTAAAGAATGAGAGAATAGACCATAACAAGTGTGCAAACTGTTGCTTTCTTTTTTTTTTTACTTTTATTTTAAGTTCAGGGGTACATGTACAGGATGTGCAGGTTTGTTACATAGATAAATGAGTGTCAAGGGGGTTTGTTGTATAGATGATCTCATCACTCAGGTATTAAGCTTAGTATCCATTAGTCATTTTTCCTGATCCTCTCCTTCTCTCACCCTCCACCCTTTGATAGGCCCCAGTGTGCATTGTTTCCCTCTATGTGTCCATGTGTTCTCGTCATTTAGCTACTATCTGTTGTTTTCATGGTGTGCGTCTGCCTTGTTTCTCATAAAGTTTGCAGGTGAGTTTGAGCCAGGGCTGTGGCTCATTCTCAAGAGTGATCTCTCTTTCTGGCAACTTGGAGCACAGATATCCTATTGGGTGTCGGACCTCGGGAGCCACTGTGCCTAAAGTAGAAACAGAGATACTTGTGAATGTTAATTAAGCAGGCGGGATCGTTAATGGGAAAAAGGAGTAGAACGCCAGAATCAGCCCAGTTATCACCACACTTTCCTACATCATGGGCCTTGAAGGTTAAAACTTGAGTCTGTCAACTTAGAAAACTCATAAATATCCCATTTTCCTCTGAAATGTAGCTTTACTTTCCTGGTTTCTTTGACCTTTTGAGACCTTGAGTAAATAAAGTTGTCTTCATTTATTTTCATGATTAAAATTCTAAAAAATTTTGGGGGTTTTTTAATTAAATTGCATTGCCTGATGTATTCTATGAACTAAGAACATAGAAATAAAACAATACTCTAAAGTAGTTCAGAATGTGCTTTCAAATTATATAAAGAGTTAATTCAAATGAGACTATTTTAAGTGCAGGGCTTTGAATCCTATGTCTAGAAATTTTGAAAAACATCTGATTATATGCTAAGATTCCACCTCTAGCGCAGGAACTGAGAAGGCCTTGACTTGGTGATCTTTTTTAAATTCTGAAACAACAGCAACATAAAGCTAATGACTTTTTCTTGCCTACGCATGCTATCTTCAGTACTTCGATTATTTAGTACTGAAACTATAACATAGTATGTTTCCTGAATAAAAAAACAATGTGTATTTCTCTGGGAAAGGTTAAAACTGAGGATTGGCAAGTGAGCAAGGCTTAAATGGAAGAAGCAATGATTTCGTTAGACCGCTTTCATTAACAAGATCACCCATCATGAGGAATTATGGGAAACCAGGCCCCTTTGTTTTGTGTTACTAAGGGTGAGGATGCTTAATAATTTTTCCCTCCTCCAGGCTTCTTTTAGCCATCGATAATTCTAGCCCCACAGGAGTTTGTTCTGAAAGTAAATTCCTGCAACCCTGAGCTTATTGAGGCTGAGGCGTCTGTGAAGGAAACAAACATCTCCTCTAAACCACTATGCTGCGAGAGCTCTTTCCTATACTCAAGCCTCATTCAGACCCCAGTGTCACCAGTCTCTTCATGTACCTATTGTTTTTTCTTCTTCGTGCTTGTTTGGTCATGTTTTGTGGGAGGTTAGGGGCTTATTTTATTTATTTATTTATTTATTTAATCAACAGAGATGGGCAAACTCTTTTTTTTTCTTAAGACTTGGGATGGTGATAACTGGGCAGCGTCAGAAACTGTGTGGATATAGATAAGAGCTCAGGACTATGCTGAGCTGCAGTGAGGGAGGGAACTAGCTAAAGGCAGTGAGAGTTAGAATGCTCCTGCTGTTGCCTTCTCAGTCCCCATGCTTAGTTTCTACACAAGTAGATAAATGGAAAAAGGTGTAAGTTAGTGTTTGAGAGTCCTGCATGATTAGTTGCTCAGAAATGCCTGACAAATATGTCATGTGTCTGTATGTGTGTATGTATGTATGTGTGTATATATGTGTGTGTGTGTTGTGTTTACAAATATGTGGCTATCATCAAAATGTGAGGGCTAAAGTGATCAGATAACTTGCAAGTCCTAGGATGCCAGGAAAACAAATTACATTTCAAAAATCTAACTGAGACTTTAAAAAAAAAAAAAAGTGATCCATGGACACAGGGAGGGAACATCACACACTGGGGCCTATTGGGAGGTGGGGGGCTAGGGGAAGGACAATATTAGGAGAAATACCTAATGTAGGTGACAGGTTGATGGGTGCAGAAAACCACCATGGCACGTGTATACCTATGTAACAAAACTGTATGTTCTGCACATGTACCCCAGAACTTAAAGTATAAAAAAAAACAGTGATCATAAAAGAGGCTCAAATTTAGCTATAAGAGATGGAATGACTCCCAGAATTCTTAACTATAATCTTATAGGATATTCTCATGTATAAATAGAGTATGTTTATCATTAGAGATTTGGCCAGCCAGGAAAGCACAGAAAAAAAGAAAAAAGAAAGAAAGAAAAGGAGCTCTGTTGCTCTACAGTGCGGAGATGTTTTGAACCTTACATAACACTGATGTCCAGGCCAACGCCATCCTCCCTATGAAGATGGATGAATAAGCCATATCTGACACCTATGAAATAATGTTTATTTTAGTGACATGATTGCATTAGGCTACCTGCCTTGGCACAGTTTTTCTTTACTTTTACCTGACTGATGAAAGGAAACAACTAATTGCTTACATAAACATGACTGCGCCAGTTATAAATTTCAGTGTAAATAAACACCCTGGTTTTGATATTCATCTTTTGAGTCTTTTATTTTGGTCAGAACACATTTTCAAGAGCAAATCTCTGCGTACAAAACAAATGAGTCCAATTCTAGAACTCAGTTATTCCATCAAGCCTCTGCCTGCTGAGGGCTAACTAGCTCTACTCAGGCTTAGCACTTCTGGCACTACTCCACTGATTTCTTAGTGTGTGCAAAGCAGTGGATGTGTCAGCATATATCCTTTTGCTTGCAGTTGTATGTGTGTTTGGCTGCTCATTCATTCATTCAAAATTGTAAAATTGCTAAGAATAGAGCACAAAAACAGAATAGAGGAATAAAGTTCCTGTTTTCATGGACTTGATAGTGGAAAGAGCTTGACACTAAATAAGCAAATGAAACATGTTATATACCAATGAGGTTAGGTGCTATGGAGGAAAAAACAAAACAAAACTGAAATGAAGGCCAGAGTGTGATTAGGACAGGGTGAAATGGTATCGCTACTTTAAGCAGTATGGCAGGAAAGTCCTCACTATAAAGTGAACACCGGAGAGGGTACCCATAGACGATGAGGAACCTATTTATATGAAATTGTGATTAAATATTTAAGGCATAGGGAATGTCAAATGTAAATACCCTAAAGATGTAAGATGCTTAGAATTTTCAAGGAATATCAATAAGGCCAATGTAGGATTAGATTAAGTGAAGGGGAGAGTAAAAGATGAGTTCATAGAAGTCCTAAATTATAAAATTTGGGACACGAATAATACCTACATCATAGAGTTGTAAGAAAAAAACTCTACACACACACACACGCATATATATATATATGAACTATATATGTATCAGTAATAAACACAATATATGTGTGAACAATTATTGTAGAGAATTATAAAGAATTGACTTTATTATAAGTGATATAGGAAGCTATCAGAAGACTTTGAACAAAGAGGTGACCATATATGACTTACATTTTGAAAAGATTAATTTGGATGCTATATTGGGAAGAAGCTGTAGTGGGGCAGTGGTAGAAGCAGGAAGATTGTTATGAGTCAACAGCTATAATTTAGTTGGTGGTGATAGTGACTTAGACCAGAGTGGTAGCATTGGAGGTGAAGGCAAGGGGTCAGCCTCTGAACACATCCTTTAAGGAAAAAACAACAAGATTTTCTGACAGAGAATATGGAACTGGTGTGTGTGTTGCACTCATGCACACTCTAGTGCATGCTAATTTCTGGGAGAGAGTATGTGTCAGAGTAAGGATTTTGAAGCTAGGCAAAGTGAGTCTTTGGGTTGAATTTTGTCAAGGTCTTTGTTCATCAGAGTCTCTACCTCAGAATTGGCTTTAAAGTTGGAAAGCTGGATGGGTGGATAGGGAAATGAGAAACCATCTGTGGAGCTTGTCTACACATCATGCCTTTAGCCAAAGTGACATCAACAAGTATTTCTTGGATGCTGACCACAGGCTTATGAGCCAGGCCCCTCTACCTGAAGGAAGTTCACAGTTTCTTTAAGGAGGGAAAATGGTAAGATAAGTCAGAGAACAATCAGACAGAATTTTGTCCAGTCAGGGAATTTGACGGGTTTTTGTTTGTTTGTTTGTTTTTTGTTTTTCTTGAGACAGTCTCGCTCTGGAGGCTGGAGTGCAATGGCACGATCTCTGCTCAGTGCAACCTCTGCCTCCCCAGTTCAAGCAATTCTCCTGCCTCAGCCTCCCAAGTAGCTGGAATACAGGCTCCTGCCATCACGTCCAGCTAATTTTCATATTTTTTAGCAGAGACCAGGTTTCACTATTTGGCTGGGCTGGGTCTCGAACTCCTGACCTCAAGTGATCTGCCCACCTTGGCCTCCCAAAGTGCTGTGATTACAGGTGTGAGCCACCACACCTTGAAGAATTTGATGTTTAGGCTGTGACCTCCACACTAGGAAAGGAAGGTTAACCACTCCCATCCCCCCTTCTTCCTGCGAATACCCAATCACACTGCAGAACAACATCTGCCTTCCCTAGAGGCATGCCTTCATCCCTTCATCCCTGATGAGTTATTCCTCCATGTGTAGAATGGAATAAGAAGGATAGAATTCAATTTAACAAACTTTGAGTACTTACTACAGCCTAGGCATTGTGTTGACAACTATGTTAGAGAGAGAAATAGACAAGGTATAAACTTCTCCTCAGGACCATCTACATCATTTCTAGGCCCAATATAAAATGAAAATGAATAGGCTCTTTGTCAAAAATTATTAAGGATTTCATGTCAGGAACAGCAAGGATGTTAAACCAAGCATGGGGCCATCAGGCTATATCTGCTATTCATGGTATGAAAAAATAAACAGTATTCTAGTTATTTAGTGACATCTTTCAAGTTTAGTCTGATGTCACCCTTTAAACACTTCCACTCAACCTAAACAATGCTAGTCTTTCTAGACCCATCCATGGAATTTTTTCCCTACTGTTTTGTTTCTAATTAATTTGTGATTTAAATGGCTCATATTCCAGCCTGTGCTATAGTTATTACACATTTAACTCACTCTCTGTATTCTGTTGTCTGTATAAATACTCTTGAGGTTGATTTCCTTTCTTAATGTTTGCGTTTATGTTAGACATGCATCATGTAGCCTGTCTTCATTCCTATCACAAACATATACTTGAATCAAAAAGTAAGTTTTAGCATAGCATCACTAAATCTTCTCTCTGTGCTCTTAGTGAAACCAAGCAGACTGACAAGAGGTCATTCATTCACCAATGAATACAAAAATCAATGTCAAGTACATGTGAGGTCCTGTAATGGGTCCTGGGCCTGCAAAACTGTCACAGCTGCTGACCTCAAGAAGCTCAGTGGAGATATAAAATTCATCTGAAAATTCCTCACGGGTCTGTTGAACTAATTTATCTGCCTCCTTTAAATTTGTTCCTTTTTTTATAGTTCCTTAAATCATGTCACATTTCTGAAACATCTTTGCCACTGCGAACTCCGACAGAAGCCAGCTTCAAAGCCATTCTTCTGGAAGCCTTCTCTGACCCTTGACCTGTTTTTTTCTCCCTGCGAGCATTATCTCTGTCATTGTTTTTCATCCTCTTGTAGTCCTGCACAGTTACCCACACAAGTGAACCCTTTTAGCCCTCCTGGAGGAATGTTTCTTTCCTTTCAGGATCAGCGTTGCCTACATTTTCCCAATAGCACCACAATTGGCCTGAGATGTGTCCTTAAGGTGAGAGCTTCCCAGTAGCACCCCTAGTCAGATCTGACCCTGTATATGAGCATGTGTCCTCTAACAGCACTGGCCTTTTGTCACCGAGCTGTCCAGGGGTGCCTTCAAATGGCAAACAAGGTTTGTTTTCTTTTCCTTTTTTCATGCCTTCCTCTTCCGTATCTTTTTTTCAATCCATGTCTCCAGGACTCTGTGCAATGTACACATTCAGTATGTGAATCCTAGAAAGGTGAGAGCTGAAAAGATCCTTTAGCCATCCAGCCCTGCACATAATGATATATAGGAGGAAGCCTGTATGTAAGGTTTTGCCCTGGATTATAGGGTGCATGAGAACGTGACAGGGAATTCACTAGCATAGGCTGTATGCTTCAAACGACTCTAATAGTATTTGATTAATGATAATGCATTTTATGAACTAAAAGTCTATACCCATGTATTAATAAAGCCTGATTCTGCCACTTCTAGGTATAGAGGCCACCTGCAAGATAAATATTTGATACACAATAACTAATCATTATATGGCAATTGATAACAATAGCAAATATATATATATATATATATATATTTTTTTTTTTTCAGGAAATAATATATTCTAGAATATGTCACATTTTATCTCAGGCATCCATTTTCTTTATAATGCTGTTTGAGGTGGAGTTTTAGTCAGGTGGTCAACTTCTCCTTTTTCTTGCCATCTGTCCTATAAGCATCCTGCTGGGGACCCAGATAGGAGTCATCACTCTAGGCTGAGAACATCTGGGCACACACCCTAAGCCTCAGCATGACTCAGCATGATTCAGCATTGCTGTGCTGGAGCCAGAGGGTTTGCCTAGAAGTTTACACAACACCAGAAGGCAGGGAACAGGGCATTGACCCCGAGTGGAGCCTGGCCAGAACTGCCCATGCTTGAACTATGGGAGATCACTAATGGAGACACACAGAAATGTAACAGGAACTAAGGACAAACTGAAGCTTGTTTAATCAGAGATGAGGAGGCTGGAAGGGATAGAGGGAGCTGGGCTTGTAAAAAGTAGAGTAATCATTCAGCAATTGATGGTAAACCCTATTTTCAGTGCTTGAATCATAAATAAGAATAAAACATGTATTTTATACCCTGCAAGAGTCCAAGTAAAAAATAATAATTAATTATAACACGTGCTCTGTTACCTAGGCTGGAGTGCAGTGGCACGATCTCAGCTCACTGCAACCTCCACCTCCTGGGTTCAAGCAATTCTCCTGCCTCAGCCACCCGAATAGCTGGGATTACAGGTGCACACCACCTTGCCAGGCTAATTTTTGTACTTTTTATAGAGACAGGCTATCACCATGTTGTCCAAGATGGCCTTGAACTCCTGAGCTCCAAGCAGTCCACCCACCTTAGCCTCCCAAAGTGCTGGGATTACAGGTGTGAGACACCATGCTCAGATTTTCCATATTTAATAGAGGTATTTAAGGATGGAAGAAAAGAATGTTTCTCTCACTATGGATTATTTTAGAGAGTGGAGAATGGTCAAGAAGCTTTTTTTAAAAAATTAAGAAGATATAAGTTGGACCTTGAGAGATGGAAATTTATTTTTTGGATGGAGAATACCCATTCTCTACCTCCCATCAGGGCAAGGTACAAGGAACTGGCTAAGACACAGTGAGACAGGGTGGCTTCGTCTTAGGGGCCTCACTGGTACCTAGATGAGGAGGCACCTTCATCACTCCTCACAGTCAGCTCTGCGTTTCTCCTCTCTTCTACATCAGAAATTTTGTAAGTCTACTAGGGTCAGGCAGATCACACAAGAAAAGAGGATGCCAGGTAAGGTCTGCAATGAGTATGAGCCCATCCCTGATGAATTAAGTCAATCAACACTTTAGCCAGCCAAATGTTGCCATGAGAGATTAGGAGGGGCCCAATGAGCCCAGAAATACCACCTACTTCTTAGATGATCTTGAGTAAGTTGCTTAACTTCTTGAAGTCTCTGAAATATAGGATGATAACATGTATTTAGCTAATAGAATTATGAGGATGAGATTGGTTTATTGTATAAAGAGCTAGGGACACAGTATATATTCAGTAAGTGTTTTCTGTTACGGTATTATGATAAGTAAATACTTGCAACAATTACAGTCGCATGCTACCTTAAAGAATAATTGGAAGTACAGTTGTTCAGAGGTATTTATTGACTGTGAATGTTGGCAGCAGATTCAGCTTATTTTACAACACTATTCAGACCTCCCACAATAATTCCCTAGGAGACATTTAGACAACAAGCCATCATGTTGTAACTTCTCATCTGTCTTCTCTCTCTTACCCTCTCATTCACCCACCTCTTTTGCTCTCTGTTTCTGTGAAAGTACCCTTCTACTTAGCCTGCTTCTGACCAGTGTGCATGTCACTGGGTAATACAAGACCTCTGAGCTTTGGCTTAGAAGGCAATATAATAATAGCTAATTTTTGAGAAAGAGGAACTCTAGCCCATCATGGATGACATAGGGAGTTCTGTAGGACTGAGTTCTTCCATTCTTTTTACAGATGAGATAGACAATGTGAAGCCCAAAATGATTGTAAAGTAGTTAGCATATGGATAAATGGCTTGCACTGGTAAATTTTGGGGAAACTTTGTTGTCAGACCCTGCAAAGGGATATGCAGAGAATTTGCAGTTTCTTCTCATTTTTTTGTATACCTATCACAGTATCACAGCACTATCCCTAGCATAGTTTAGGGCCCTCGGTTCTTGACCCTAGTTAGAATTTCACACAAACTTAAACTAGACAAATATACATATGTTTCTGAGGCAGTGAGATCACTACAGGATGAAGACAGAGCCAATGGGTTAGACCAGAAGAGTAAATGAATACTATAACATATAAACACTCCCTTTAACCAAAGTTGCAGCTTGACCCAGGGTTCAAAGGGTAATTTGGGCAGGCATGGGCCTTCAGTTTTCTCAAGTATCTGCTTATAATCTGTCATATGACAATCTCTGTAACCCAAGAGAGAGTCTCTTTATTCTGAACTTGTTTCTCAATTTTTATTTACCTCTTTCTCCCTCAAACTTTCCTGAGGAGATGAAATTATGTTTGAGGAAGTATGATCTGCAACTGTGGCTTAAACCATAACTTCCAGTCGCCAAGAAGTAAAAGTAAGAAGAAAGAGCCACAGGGCAGGAATATCTACTTCTAATTTCTTGGATCCACAGTATCTGAGTTGGTGTTTTGCTGCTGAAAAAACACTGTCTTCAGTGGTTGCAGAACTGTGCCTACATCCTAGCCTCACTATTTAGTGGCTCTGTAAGCTTGAACAGATTATTTCATCTCTTCGATCTTCAAGTCCCCAGTTAATGAGAGCTCGTGTAATGTAGACAGTAGGAGAGCTCAGACCATCTGGCTTCTAATCACTAATTATCTACTTATTAGCTTGTGCTTTCCATAAGTTGATTTACACTTCAAGTACATTGGGCTCCTCATCAATAAATGAGGTAATAATCTACTCCTAAGAATTGGTGTGAGTAAAACTAAGTTAATTCATATAATACACTTTTTTTTTTAACGAAAGGATGTTTGATGTTTATTTCCACCTTGCGCTCAGGCCTGAGCCACAAGTACATTAAGACATTGAATGATATCACCCAGGGAATACGTAACCAGACAACATACAAGACTGAGATGCGCAAGTGGTGGTGGTGGTGGTAATTCATGCAGAAGGAACCAGATGGTAGAACAAAAATTGCAGAACACACCAAATGATCAAATCTGACACCTTTAGGATAGGCAAACTTGATTGCTGGGTTAAGAACCCTAGAGGTCAGTTAAGGTGGGCAGTGAAGGGGTTTTCTCAGATTAGATTGTCCTGACATGTACTGTTAAACCTATACATCTGATTGCCAGCAAGTACTGTACATATAATTTCACGAGAAACCAAGTCCTTAATGGGAAAGGTATCCCTTTGACCGTATCTTATGGCTTAAATTGGTCAGGTTTGGAAAACCTCAGAGTCTCCAAAACCAAAGCTAGGGAGAGGCTCTATATGCTAGAAGCAGTACCTCATCACTTCAGGAGGTCTGGGCCTTAACCCTCTGCAGGGAGACTGACTGCAGCACCAAGTACCTGGCTTTTTAGACACTATATAGGAATTCCACCATAATTAAAAGATGTATAAACTTGACCTACAGACTAAATCCCAATATGCTTCCCTCAAGAACACCAACGGTGTTCAAGCTTAGCTTTGTTACAGAAAACGAGGTCGGGTGTGGTGGCTCACACCTGTAATCTTAGCAATTTGGGAGGCCAAGGCGGGTGCATCAGCTGAGGTTAAGAGTTTGAGACCAGCCTTGTCAAAATGATGAAACCCCATCTGTACTAAAATTACAAAAATTAGCTGGGCATGGTGGCACACGCCTGTAATCCCAGCTACTCAGGAATCTGAGGCATGAGAATCGCTTGAACCCGGGAGGTGGAGGCTACAGTGAGCTGAGATTGTGCCACTGCACTCTAGAAAAAAAAAAATGAACCATAACAGATGTCTCAATTTGTGACATTAATCATCTTGAAGAACACCTCTAAATGTACGAACTCAGTGCACACTGGTCCAACCTCTTATTTCTGGCTCCTTGCTTTTCCTGCCTCTGCCTACCTTTAAGAGACAGGGTCTCACTGTGGCACCCAGGCTGGAGTACAGTGGCATGATCATAGCTCAGTTTGGGCTCAAGCAGTCCTCCCATATCAGCCTCCAGATCAGCTAGGACTAGGCATGCACGACCAGGCCAGGCTAATTATTTTTTGTAGAGACAGCATCTCACCATGTTGCCCAGGCTGATCTTGACTCCTGCCCTCAGGTGGTCTTCTGCCTCAGATAATACATTACAGACAGTGAGCCACCATGCCCAGCTGCTGCTTACATTTTCAATATTCACTCAACAAACATTGAGACTTCCTGGGTCTGGAAAGTAAAAAAAAAAATCTAAGTACTATGTTGAATTAAGCAAACAAGTGATGTTTCAGAAGTAACCCATCACTGCCTAAAACAAAGCCTATATCAATACTCTAACTCAAACAAGGACAGATAATTGTTATTTAGTTTTTATTTTATAATCATAAACTTAACTCAACTCTGCAATCCAGCTAAGCATGGGAGGGAACAAGGAAAACATGGAGCCCAAAGGGAACTGCAGCGAGAATACAAAGATTCTAGGATACTGCGAGCAAATGGGGTGGAGGGGTGCTCTCCTGAGCTACAGAAGGAATGGTCTGGTGGTTACGATAAAACACAAGTCAAACTTATTCAAGCTGTTCACAGTCAGCAAGGGTGATCTTCTTGCTGGTCTTGCCATTCCTGGACTCAAAGTGCTCTGTGGCCTCCACAATATTCATGCCTTCTTTCACTTTGCCAAAGACCACAGGCTTGCCATCCAACCACTCAGTCTTGGCAGTGCAGTTGAATAACTGGGAGCTGTTTGTGTTGGGTCCAGCATTTGCCATGGACAAGATGCCAGGACCTGTATGCTTTAGGATGAAGTTCTCATCATCAAATTTCTCCTCGTAGATGGACTTGCCGCCAGTGCCATTATGGCATGTGAAGTCACCACCCTGACACATAAACCCTGGAATAATTCTGTGAATGCAGGAGCTCTTATAACCAAATCCTTTCTCTCCAGTGCTCAGAGAACAAAAATTTTCTGCTGTCTTTGGAATCTTGTTTGCAAACAGCTCAAAAGAGATGCGACCCAAGGGCTCGCCGTTGATGGCAATGTGGAAGAACACGGTGGGGTTGACCACAGCTAATAGTACAGGATTTTCCTCAGTGGCAGTGTCTGCAAAGCCAACTTTTTTTTTTTTTTTTTTTTCCGAGACGGTGCCTCACTCTGTCGCATAGGCTGGAGTACAGCGGTGCAATCTTAGCTCACTGCAACCTCCGCCTCCCGGGTTCAAGTGATTCTCCTGCCTCAGCCTCCTGAGCAGCTGGGATTATAGACGCATGCCACCATACCTGGCTAATTTTTTTGTATTTTTTAGTAGAGAAGGGGTTTCACCATGTTGGCCAGGCTGGTCTGGAACTCCTGACCTCAGGTAATCGCGTTGCCTTGGCCTCCCAAAGTGCTGGGATTACAGGCATGAGCCACCATGCCCGACCTCATATAATAAACTTAAATTTGATTCTAGCATATACTAAGTACTTGAGAGGTGTCATTTATCATTAGTATTAATTACAATATGTTCAGTAATACATATCTCACAGAATTATTGTATGTAATGAGATTATTAAATATCATAAAATGGCACCTGATGTATAGAAAGAAGACATTCATACAGCCAACAGACACATGAAAAAATGCTCATCATCGCTGGCCATCAGAGAAATGCAAATCAAAACCACAATGAGATACCATCTCACACCAGTTAGAATGGCAATCATTCAAAAGTCAGGAAACAACAGGTGCTGGAGAGGATGTAGAGAAATAGGAACACTTTTACACTGTTGGTGGGATTGTAAACTAGTTCAACCATTATGGGAAACAGTATGGCAATTCCTCAAAGATCTAGAACTAGATGTACCATATGACCCAGCCATCCCACTACTGGGTATATACCCAAAGGATTATAAATCATGCTGCTATAAAGACACATGCACACGTATGTTTATTGCGGCACTATTCACAATAGCAAAGACTTGGAATCAACCCAAATGTCCATCTGTGACAGACTGGATTAAGAAAATGTGGCACATATACACCATGGAATATTATGCAGCCATAAAAAAGGATGAGTTTGCATCCTTTGTAGGGACATGGATGCAGCTGGAAACCATCATTCTTAGCAAACTATCACAAGAACAGAAAACCAAACACCCCATGTTCTCACTTATAGGTGGGAACTGAACAATGACATCACCTGTACTCGGGAAGGGGAACATCACACATCGGGGCCTATCATGGCGGGGGAGGGGGGAGGGATTGCACTGGGAGTTATACCTGATATAAATGACGAATTGATGGGTGCTGACGAGTTGATGGGTGCAGCACACTAACATGGCACAAGTATACATATGTAACAAACCTGCACGTTATGCACATGTACCCTAGAACTTAAAGTATAATAATAAAATAAAATAAAATAAAAAAGAAAGATTTCAGTAAGTATTAACTCCCATTTCTCTTTCATTTACCTCCAGCCTAAATCTACACTATTTCCTCATGTCTCTCATGTGGTTTCTAGTCCCTTCACCATCTTGTTTCCCTCTCAACTCCTGTGCAGATTCCTAAAAATTTCTCATGTTCAGAACCTTGGGCTTCCATGTTTCCAGTTAAGTGAGATTTTTTTAGATGGCAAAGTTGCTGTTAGACAATTTCATCTGTGCCCTGCTTAGGAGCTTCATCTTTAATGAAAGCTAAGCTTGGACTTTGACTGAAGCATCTGGTTAGATGGTTCTACTGGAGGAGGGTCCCAGTCCATTGCTAAATTAACATCAGGCTCTGAGACTGGCACCATATCTCTAACAGTGGCTGGTACTATCTTCTGGAACTTGCCTGCTACGTTGAGACCACTGACCCATAGGAAGCCCATAGCTCTGTCCTGAATTGTTAGGCCACTGGTCCAGAGAGTGTGCATCTCCTTTGATCCTCATAATAACCCCACAAGATAGACACAATTATCACTCTTACTTTATAGATGGTGAGCCTGAAAACATTGGAGTCAAGGCACTTGTCCCTAGCTGGGGGGATAGGGGAGTAGTCCCATGTAGTAGTAGAATGAAAAATGCTGCTATGCTGTGCCTCCCCCACCTTTCCCATGCCTGCCCTATACTCATGGTCTATCTCTCCTGGCTCCTGGGAGGCATGGACTCCACCCAGCGCCACCAACCTGACCTAACCACCTATCTGAGCCTGCCAGCTTATAACCCATCTGGTCCCTGATAGCTGGTGGCCAGCCCTGGCCCCACCCTCCCTGGGACCTCTGATAGACACATCTTGCACACCAGCGCCCAAAGTCACCATGAGGGTCTTGGGTTTGCTGAGTCAAAATTCCTTGAAATCCGAGTCCTTGGAGACTCCTGCTCCCAAATTTACAGTCACAGACTTCTTCATGGCTGCCTCCTTTATCCTCAGAATGATTCATTTGCTTCATTGCCCCATCCATCTGATCCTCCTCATCAGTGCGGCACAGGGCCCATGAGCAGTAGCCGCAGAGTCTCACGTGGGTCTGGCACTGTCTCTGACATGTCTGACCTAAGGCAAATGCTTGACTCTTCTGAGCTCAGTCTCATCATGGCAAAATAAAGATAATAATAGTGTTTATTTATGGAGTTAGTACGACGATGGAAAACAATAGCAAAATTGATTACACTTTAGACTGTAAAAAGTCTCAACAAATAGTAGATTTTATCATCCACTAATCCTTTCCCTCTCCTCTCTTACTCATCCCATCACGTATACCTCTTAATTTTCCCTCACCTATAGTGATTCCTCTTATTATATTCTTCTTATAGTGATTCTGGATATTAGAGTGGGAATGGGGGGCAAGCCAGTAATGAAGAAGATGTTTCTCAAAGGAGCCATTCTCCCCACATAGATCATCTCAGCAGGGTTCAGGAAGATAAGGGAGGATCAAGGTCAAAGGTAGGAGCTAAGGAAGAATATTGGGCAAGCAGATCCAGGTTATCCAACACTGAAAGTAGGAATCTGAATACTTGTCTCTGGATTCTAGGAGGGCCTCCACATGGGTAACTCTTTCAACTAGCCAGGGCCTGGACAGTGGAGAAACCATTTCCATAGAGAAGTGAGCAGATTTCAGCAGGAAAGACTTCAGAGAGGGATCCCTGGAAGTTTGGGGCAGGAGTCTCCCTGTCACAAGAAGGAAATCTGCTCAGTATAGGCTCTGGGTTCTTTCCTACTCTTTTCCAATGGGGCTTCTGATTTTAAGCCAGGCTTCACAAAGTCCCTGATTTCTACCTGCTGGAGCCCTGAATGGGGAGGAAGAATTGTGGTTTCCATTTCACTCAGAGCTCTTTCTTGCTCTGCTTCCCCATAGTTTGTCTCATCATTTCTGTTGATAATCTGATTCATGCATCCAAGACTTATGAGAGAGCCTTCAATCATGCCTAGGCCTGCGTTTATTGTTGTGTATATGATGGGGTAGCAGACAAGAAAACGTAATAGCATAGACCTTCTCAGAGCTATATGAGTTTGGGAATTAATCAAGACCAGCATTTTGCTTAGGGTAGGAATCCCCTATGGGGATTTATTCAATGATGGGTTAAAAGCTTTCTATATGGTGAGGAGCTCACATATTTTCCAAGCCCTTGTTTTTGCTAGACAGCTTAATGTTTACAAAATTATTACATACAGAAGAATCTTCTAATCCTGGGTTACATATTATAACTTGATATGTTATTCCTGAAGATAAAATTCCATATTCTGAAGCATTCATGCATTTGTTAAACACAAATAATAGGCATAGTGACAAGTGCCAGAACTTTAACAGTCAACCAGAGAGCCACAGTTTTCAGCTTCACAAAGTTAACCATCTAACTGAAGATAGCAATCAAAACCCCCACACCTTCTCCACATGGTGTAGTCTTTCCTGATGTCAGGGATGTTATGCTCAGGTTAGGAGCGTCAGACTATCATCCCAGAGCAGGCCACAGAGGAATGTAGTGTATTTTTTACTACATGTAGTGTAATTTTTTAGTCATTTAGGAAAAACAGTGGAATGCAGAGAGTAAAAAATGTTTTCTGAATGAATAACTTGGCCTGGGAGGCCTTTGGAAACAGAGACTGGAGCTTAAATTTTAACACCTTGGTATCCCCAGCATCCAACATACAGACTGCCAAGAAGTACAGGTCAATAAATATTTATTGGATAGTGAGCAAAGAGATACTTACGACCAAATCTCAATTCTACTATTTGCTAGTAGTTTATGTTTGCATGTGTGAGAGAGAGTGTACATGTATGCTTGAGTAAGTTGAGAAGTAGTTTTTTTAACTGTAGTAAAATGGGATAATAATAGTGTCTACCTGAAAGAATCCAAGAGTATTAAATACGATAAATTATGCAAAGCACTTATTACAGTCTCTGATAACCTTCAATAAATGTCAGTTATTTTTATTATTACTGTTAAAGATGAACAGGCATAAAGTACAGAACAATATTTTTCAGCTGCAGCAAGAACGATTGTAGTTAAACAAAAAATACTAGCAAACATTTCTAGAGTAGTTAGCATTTATAAGGCACTGCTTTAAACTCTTTGCACGTATTAACTCACTCAGGCTGCACAACAATCTTATGAGCCTGTTAAAACCCCTGTAATCATGCTTATAATCCCAGCACTTTGGAAGGCCAAGGCAGGCAGATTGCTTGAGCTCAGGAGTTTGAGATCAGCCTGTGTAATATGTGAAAACCCATCTCTATCAAAAATACAAAAAATTAGCCAGGTGTGGTGGTGTGTACCATGGTTCCAGTTACTCAGGACGCTGGTGAGCCTGGGAGGTAGAAGATGCAGTGAGCTGAGATTGTGCCACTGCACTCCAACCTGGGTGACAGAGTGAGACCCTGTCTCAAAAAACAAACAAACAAAAAGCCCTCCATTTTGCAGATGAAGAGACTGAGTTATACAACTACTAAGAGAAACTGAGTCACTAACGAATCAGGTAGTCTGGCTCCAGAGTCTGTACTCTTATCCTCTGCTGTATACTGCCCAATACTTTTATAAAGCCAAGGGTTGAATCACTGAAATGAGTTATTGGGATGGCTATTTGGGAAGGGCGGTAAGTTCTTTCCTAAAGGTGTGTGAGAATACAAAGGAAAGAAGCATCCTCTTTTTTACACACGTGAACTAGTGCATGTGCATCTGATACTCAGTGGGCCTGGTTGAAGATGAGAATTTTATTGCTGAGTGAGAGCTTCTGGGGACATCTTGCCAGTCAAGGAGTCTCAGGTTCAATTTCCTTCTCAGTCTTGGAGTTACGGGGGCTCATGAATTTAATCAACAGAAATTTTGTATTAAAATGAGAGGTATTGGAAATCATTCGCTCCGACTCCTACTTAGAAAAAAGGAAACAGAGGCTCAGAGAAGGATGAGGGCTTTCTCAGTATGATGTAATTTATCATGGAAATGATCAGGCTTGGATTCAAAGCTCCTGACTTGCTGTCCAGTGTATATGCAGTGAGCCCGTTTGCCTCTAACTGAGAGAAGGAAAAAAAAAAAAATGGAACCTAAAATATTCTACATAGTTTCCATGTCACAGCCGGGGCTGGGCAGTCTCCTATTATTTCTTTAAAAATAAATATGTCATTTAAATGCATAAATAAGCAAACCATGCTCGGAGATGGGAGGGAGAGTTTCTGGAGTCCACCCCTTCTCAGCCCTGGCTCTGCAGATAGTGCTATCAAAGCCCTGACAGAGCCCTACCCATTGCTGGACTTTGGAGTGAGTCAGCCTCGTACAGGGGCAGGGCAAGCCATCTCATAGCTGCTGAGTGGGAGAGAGGAAAGGGCTCATCATTGATAAACTCAAGCCATGACTATTCTTATTCTCCCACTAAGAAAAAGAATAATATGAGATGTCCACATATACCCTGCATCCCCTCTTGTGTACTTGGGCCCCCAAGAGCTCTCTAAAAGTGATGGCAAAGTCATTGCACTAGATGCTGTCCCATCTATTATAAACCTGCATTTGTCCTCACACACCAGTCATGGACAATAACCCTCCTCGCAGGTCCATGTGCTTCGCTTTGTACAATACTCAAGGAATTTCGGAACATGTATTCTTTCAATCTTGTTCTGTTATTCCTGTTTCAGTGGCTTAGTAGAAAAAGTACATACTTGTTTCCCCATAAATTGACAATAGACAATTTCACATCAACGTCTATATGGGTCGTTGTGTTTGTGTAAATTCACAATAACTTTATATTTTTACTACTCTAAGAAAGTTACAATATGGTGAATAAAAGAGAAAGCTATTACAAGTCCAGAAAATGAAAGTCATCATCTTGAGACCTAGCTTTCTAGGAATAATATCAATATCAGAAAATTAATCTAATAATTGTGACTAGCAATGAGATAATGTGTACAAAGTACCCAGACCTACATGGTAGAGCATCAAGGAAGTGCATTGCAGAGTATTTTTGTTTGTTTGTTTGCTTGTTTTTGTGTTTTGTTTTGTGAGGCAAGGTTTCACTCTGCCATCCAGGCTGGAGTGCAGTGGTAGGATCATGTCTCACTGCAGCCTTGACCTCCTGAGCTCAAGCAATCCTCCTAATTCAGCCTCCTGAGTAGCTGGGACTACAGGTGTGCATCACCATGCCTGGCTAATTTTTTTTTTTTTTTTTTTTTTTTTTTTTTTTTTAAGTAAAGACGAGGTCTTGTTGTGTTTTCCAGGATAATATCAAACTCCTGAGCTCAAACAGTCCTCCCATCTCTATCTCGCAAGTGCAGGAATTACAGACATGAGCCATCACTCCTGGCTTGCAGACTGTTTAAACGACTCATTCCTGACACTACCTGAGGGATAGTAGACAGTAGACAACACATCTTTAATGTACCAAATGGGTGACTGTAGGGTTGAGAGGGAGATTAGAACTCAATTTTTTATGAACAAAAAGGGCTTAAATCAAGCACGAGCTTAGGTCTTTTCAACTGTGGGGACCAGATTGAAAGAGTGCAGTTCAAGGCCCTGTAGTTGCTGTTTAACTGTTCCCAGGTGGAAGTCTCTTCAAAGAACTACTGGTGCAAAAAGGGAACTACCTGGAGATAAATATTTCCTCCAGAATAGGGGAAAGTGCAAGTTCCCCTACCAAAAGCACCAGGCAAGTCCTTGTCTACTTTCCCTGAAGTTATCAAAGAAATGAGACCCTTGTTTACCTTCAAGATTAGAGAAGGCTTGAAAAGTTTGAGCTGCGCCTTTGGAGACCAACATACTTTTCTCCTCTTTTGACCAAGCTCAGCTCCCCTGTATACTTCCAAGGTCTGTTGCATCAAGAGTGAGAATTCAAGGTCTTAGAAGCTGGGATCTCAGATGTAGGGAAAAGAGATTTCCTGTCCACATTTCCTGTCCACTGTTAACATGTGGCTGAAACTTTTTGATCTAGTCATCTACAAAGCATGAGTTGTGGATCAGAAATTGTTTTTCACATCTTTTGACTTCCTTTGGCATCAGAATATAACCTAGGAATTGACGACTTAAGTGAAGGTAAGGTACTTTAGTATGGGCAGGAGCATTTTGAACAAGGTAGGGAGACAGCTATGAAGGCAAGCATTTATTCTATCTATCATCTATCTGTCTATGTATGTATGTATGTATGTATGTATGTATGTATCTATCTATCTATCTATCTATCTATCTATCTATCTATCTATCTATTCTTTCATCCACTTATTTATACATTTAAACAAAAAGTATAGAGCGTAGTATAATATGTAAGTGCTCAGGGCTGTGTGTGTATGGATTGCCTGAAATCAGACTAAAGTGGGAGTATAATTCTACTGCTCCCCTAACCCTGTAGTCCCTACACTATCCTGTAAGACTCTTAGCTGCTTAGCTTAATTGTGAGGCTGTTTGGGGGGATAGCACCCCATCCTCTCTGTCTTTCAACATCCTCATAATAACTAGAGAATAATTTTATAAAATAGCACAATAGGGTCATGTTTAGTAGGGTGATATATAAAATTAGATAAGCCACAGTTTGAGTTTACCCTTTTGAATAAATATATGACAAAAGGCATTTAATTATCTTTATGACTCTAGAGGTATCCAGTATGACATATAGCTAATACCTGCCTTCTAGTATTGAAATTAGAACTTAATGATATAATGCATCGATGAAATTATTATAATTCCTAGCACAAAGTAAGAACCCTTTCAATGTGTGTGTGTGTGTATTTATCTGTTACTAATAGGAATCCTATGTGCATTATCTCACTTAATCCTTATTAATAACTATGAAGGTATTTATTTGAGTTTTCCAAGTGAGTAAAGTATAGCTTACAATAAGTAAGGAAATATCCACAGATTACATAGCTAGTATACAGCTGAGAAATAATTTTATTTATATTATAAAACACTCTAACAATACAGATGCATGTAAACTAAAAAACTGAAAGGGCTCACGCAACCCTACCTTCTCAATATCACTTCTCTGCTTAGAAAAAAACAGCCTTAGAAATGAGAGAGAGAAATGGGGAGGGTGCAAGGAAGGAAGACAGTGTAAGAGACAGGGAAGGAGGTGTGGGGAAAGAAATTAAATTATTCTTTTCTCTGTCTCTTGAAATAACTCTTTCCATTACATTGAATCAAAGGTGATGTTGCCATTTCTGGACCCTTGGAATAAAGAAAGACCAATATATGAAATCATTTCAAAAGTCTATGGGATTTTCAAAATGCAAGGTGATGTCTTACTAACTAGCCTTGCTTTATTATTAGGAATGGGGAAGTGAGTATAGACATTTTATCAGGAGATATACTAGGAAAATGGGAAACTGGAGAAACTGGGAGGAGTATCCAGATGTCCTGTCCCTGTGAGGTGGGGGCACCCAGCTTCAATCAAAAGTCCTCCTTGGCCAGGCACCGTGGCTCAAGCCTGTAATCCCAGCACTTTGAGAGGCCCAGACGGGCGGATCACGAGGTCAGGAGATCGAGACCATCTTGGCTAACACGGTGAAACCCCGTCTCTACTGAAAAATACAAAAAATTAGCCGGGCGTGGTGGCGGCGGGCGCCTGTAGTCCCAGCTACTCGGGAGGCTGAGGCAGGAGAATGGCCTAAACCCGGGAGGCGGAGCTTGCAGTGAGCCAAGATAGCACCACTGCACTCCAGCCTGGGCGACAGAGCCAGACTCTGTCTCAAAAAAAAAAAAAAAAAAAAAGGCCTCCTTAACACTTTCCTTGCTTGTGGCCTTGTGGCTCCGCCATCTTGGACCATTAGCTGCACAGGTATCTTCTTCCCTCTAGTGGTCGTAACAGCAGCTTCAGCTACTTCTCTAAAGAGTCCTGCCACATATATGTCAGGAAATATAATCCACTAATAAAAATAAAAACAACATTTTGACTGTAGTTATTTGTTTTTTGTCATTGTGACTACCAATAACATTCTCACTCTTTCATTAGTAATCACTCATGTTATTCTGTGACCAACAGACTGTGGGAAAAATCAGAGAAGAAGGCATCCTTGTGCTTACTAGCCTAAACTGAAATTGCCACAGCAGAGTGAACCAGAAGGTTTACAGATATTTTCCACAAAGAGTAAACGGATTGAAGCCTTCTCCAGATCAATGCATAGGAAATAATAATGGACCATATAACCCATATTATGATGAAAAACATTAGGATAAGTCCATATCAATTTTTAATCCAGACATAAGCACAGACTACTTGAAGCATGTCCAAGTGTCATTTTTTATTTTATTTTAAATTGACAAATGATAATTGTGTGTATTCATGGGATACAACATGATGCTTTGGTATATGTTTACAACATTAAATGGTTAAATAAGGCTAATTAACAAATCTACCACTTATTTTTTTGTGTTGAAAAGATTTAAAATCTACTCTTCTCATTCAAAAATCTGGAACATAGTTAAAATGTCATGTGTGTCAGAATGCAGTAATGGATTTAGAAAACATTGAATGATTTCTTGCAAATCATGACTAATGATCAATTGAAGAAAACCTGTGAAAATGAGAAAATTTTGGAGCCTGAACTAAAAATGTCTTTATCACTTTTGGAGTTCAGGAATTCAGATTCATTTTTCTCAGCCTGTAAGGTAAGAGCTTGAAATGGCATTATAGCAGAATGTAGGCCTTGAGTGGATTGATGTGGAAGCAAAACAAGCCACAAATAAAGACAAACGTGCAACATCAGAAACATGAGTTGTGCTGTTAATTTTAAGCAGTTTCATATGAAATGTGGGTTTGTTTATTGCTACGTCGAAGTCAGATGGTGATGGTCCTGAGTGCTGTCCTCCAAGCAGTGGGCTAGGAATCCAGGTGCCTTCCTGTGATTGACTTTATTATTTCAGAATCTTTTACTTTTGCCACATAGAGGAGGGGAAAAAAAATGATAGAAGGGCGCTCTGACTTGGGGAGTAACACATTATTATTTCCACATTATTTTAGTCACAATCAGTCACATGGCCAAGTTAATTACGAAGGCTGTTGGAAATTGTTGAGTAGTATATTGATTTTAGTTACTCATATTGTTTCTGCCATACTAGTCACTAGCAATTAGCATTATCCCACACCCTATGCTTCCAAAAATAACAGGAATATTATTGCAAAATCAAAGTCATATTTTTATTATGTTTAAGCAGTAAAAATAAGACCTGGAGTGCCAAAAGACTACCAAATTCTGTAATATTTCATGGAATCTAAGCTTTCTCACCCCAAACTGTATCTTATTTCAGAGCAAATAACTTAGGCTTTAAAAAGTGTTTCCTAATGAATTATTATTTTATAATGGTTCGGAGCATATATTCTAGAGCCAAGTATCACGAGTTGAATTATGCCCTCTGTCAATTAGTAGCCGCTTCATCTTGGAATATTAATTTAGGGCCCTGTGCCTCAGTTTCCTCCTCTTAAAGGGTATTACAATAGTATTTGAGGCACAGAGTTACTGTGAATACTAAATGAAGTAATATATCAACAGTGCCTTGTGCATAGTATAAGCTATAATCATTTTATTGTTATTATTACTACTACTATTATTATTACTTTTATACTATCCTAGTGTACATATTGAGGATGTAGGTGCTTACAGCAAAGAGATGAAGGTCACATATGGGTAGAATAATGGGTCACATATGGGTAGATGGGAATAAATAAATGAGATTACATTGTCAAGGATTACACACGAGTCTTTCTCTGCGAAGGAAGAGGGAAGGTTAGTCTCTTTCAGAGAGCATCATGGCAAAAACAACATTTTTTTCAAGAGAACCTATGCATTTTACGTCCATGTAGTTGCAAACAATGCCAAGTAGAACTCTGATCCAGAGCTAAGTGGGGCTGTGGGAACTATGTACTAATTGACAGACATGCTGGTTTTTGACTCAGAGGTGGATAAGAGACAAAACTCTTGTCTTCTTAGATGTACTAAAAAGTAGTTAGTCTAGAAGTATTTAGAAGACTTTGGACAGGAAAGTGATTTTATCAGGTAAATCAAAAATAGAGGATATTTCTGAAAGAAGCAACTAGAACCAAGTTACACACAGGAAATGCCTGTAATGTACATATATTTTTGACTACAGTAGCATGTGCAAATTTGCATAAAAGTATTTGCAGGTAAGTTAGGTAATGCAATATGTGAGACTCTAAGTTTCTAGGAAACTTAGAATTGTTTCAGTTTTCTACATTGTTCTTAAATATTTAAAATGCTATGAAATTATTTTGCAGGTTTTTCTGAGATGTTTATACTGATAAGTGAGAATATATGAGATAGTCTATTCCTGTGGTGTATAACTCTGTTTAAAATATCTTTTATAAAATGATAAAAAATCTATCTCTTTGTAACTTACCACAGCAGATTTGTATTATTTTATGTGAAGGAACTCAGAATATGGATTATAGTTTTTCCTCAAATTATCACTTTTATAAGGAGCTGCTATCTATCCATCTTATTTTCTTTATGTAAACCAGTTTTTTAACGCTTCTCATTTTCTATGATTAGTAGGTCTTTGTCATCTTTATTCTCTTTTTCTTTCTCTAACTTTTTGTATCTACAGGTTCCTACCTTAATTTATATTTTAAAGAAGGTGAACAAATGCATTTTAACACCCCAAGATAGATTTAGATTAAAACATCTAACCAGGATAAACATTGCTGTCTACATGTATTTGTTGTTTTAATCTCTTCCATCATTGTAACATGATGAGGAGATATGGAAAGAAAACTTCTGCTAATTTCTCCTTTAAAGTCACTTCACATATGAGTCCCTGGCACTGTCAGTTGACCATTCCTTTTCATGACCCTGAAGACTTCTGATAAATATACTGCATTTTTCTATAGCTCATTTCAACCTACGCATGCCTTTATCCCTAACTAGGCTGCACAGCTGTTTAAATTAGGAATCATAAACTTTGCCAGATAATTCTATATCTGATAGAGATTAGGCATTTAATAAATTTTGATGAATATGTAAACACTAAATTGTTCCTCAAACATTTATCAGATATTCACTATGATACATACTTATTGAGAAACAAGTAAATAGAGATATTCAGACACATTAGAGAAGTATACACTTACAAACTCAAAAGTGTTTGACACCCCTAGGCACATGAAACACTTATGAGTATATAGCACACTTTTACATACACATTATTCTTAAACGTTGCCAATGCAGGCAGAAAGAAGCTTAATGGGGATTTTACATATACTTTCATGAACATAGCCTTGCCAACGTCCTTTCCCTTTCTGTTAGACTCACCTGCCTTCATGCATCCCTTGGATATGATACCTTGAGTTATCCCCACACCCAAATCTTCAACAGACAGAAATGTAAAGTCCCATCTAATGTGTGATAGGTGAACTAAATATTCTATCTCAGTATTCATCTGACTGCATAGGAAGGAGAGAAATCCCTCTACCTCACTTATACCACATATTGTGTTTCTATGGCTGAATTAGCTTAGGTTCTACATTGTGTGGTTTTGGATAAATTACTTAACCTACCTAAGTGAGACACCTAAGTGTCAGTCTCTTCATGTGTAGTCAGAATTATAATGAAAAGTAACTTGAAGTATTTTTGTGACAGTCAGTTAGATAAAAATGTGAACTTCTTAAGACACTAGCAACTTGAATACATAATTGATGTTTTATTCTGTTATAATTATATACTGAACTCATGCGAGGATCCAGTTTCTATATCTAGACTTTTCAAACTACCTTAGAGAAATACTTGTATATCTTCCTTGTAGTTATGGAGTAATATACTAACCTCAGGTTTAGTACCAACGCTTATCCCTATTATGCAAGTTTTATTTTCTGTTCCTTATTGGTCAGTACTTTTGGATCCAGCCGTTCAACTGTGATAATATTTGATAATAATGCCAAGAGGCTGGGGTGAGCTATAAGAGGAGGTAAGGTTAATGAATACAGCAAGAGGAATGAATAAGAAGCCAGATAAAGGGAATGGCATGGGAGGGTGTTTCCTGAGGGAATATTTATGAGACAAACAGAGAAGAAAGGAAGGGAATGATAAATATAGACATATTAAGATACAAGTGATTTCTAGAAAGTGCATGAATAAGACAGCTAGAAAGATAGAAGGACCTGGCACTTCAAATGTGAATGTGAAACAGTTCTGGCTGAGAGAAATATCTCAGGAATGGCCATGGGAAAGGGTGGTCAAAATGGAACACTAACCAATGGACAATTATAGGGAAATGGCAGGACAACTGTTACCTCCATGTAATGAAACATTCATATAAGGAATGTTACTCAAGTAAAGAGGAATATTGATAAAGATGTCAACTGGTCTGAATCTCAAAGTTATGCTAAGTCAGATCATCTGATCTCAAAGAGTTACATACTGTATCATTTTTGTTGTATGACATTTTGAAAAGACAAAACTATCATAGTAGAAAATAGATCAGTGGTTGCCAGGGGTTAGAGGTAGGTGTGTGATTTGGGATGAGGGATTTATTTGGGGATGATGGAACTGTTCTTTATACTGAATACGTTAATTTTAAAGTATGCTAATTAAGAGTGAGAGAGACAGAGAGTGACAGAGACAGAGATACAAGAAAACAAAGAAAGAGAGAAAATGTCCTTGTTTTAGAGATACGGAAACTGATGACTGAGGCCTGGAGAATACCACATGGCTAGAAAGATAGGAAACACACCCCTGCCACACACCCCCCCCCCAACAGGTCGGTGTATGCATAGGCATGCCCATGCCCATGAGCCACCCATGAAGGAGTGGGAAGGAGACAGGGCCCAGAGAAAGGAGATTTTTAGAGGCTTAGTAAAATATTTGTTAATGTAATAGTAAAAAATATTTCTTAGATTTCAAGCAAAAAGAAAAGAAAAACTACAACATTTTGTTACCATGTTTAAGTCATTAAACATCTGAAACAATAACCTCCCACTTATAAATCAGTATTGTTAAATTTTTGTCTAATACTGTCTTCATAAATAAGATGTTTGAAAGTTAAAGGTTACTTATGTGTGTATGTGTTTCTGTGTGAGTGCATTTGTCCCTTCTTAAGTAAGAGGGGGTCCAAACATGAAATAAATTGATTCATGTAAAACTTGGAACAACAGCTGAAATAGTATGTTTGCTACAACTGTAAGAAATCAAAGTCCCTTGTGAATTCAATAAATCAGTTCTGTGGTTGGGTGCAATGGCTCACACCTCTAATCCCAGCACTTTGGTGAAACAGGAAATTTTCCTTGACCTTTTCATGGGCCTCAAAACAGGGGTGCATCTCTTACTCAGCCTGCAGCTCTCAACCCCTTGCAGTAGGGGGAGCATACAGGTGAGACAGTGCAGGAGCTGGGTGAGTGCTTTTGGGTACCAGCAGGAGCAAAACTCCATGCAGGTCCCCCAGCAGCATCCATGGGGAGTGTCTGTGATCCCCCAAGTCCCAAAGGGCATGGTTGCAGTGCACTCTTTTAGCTTTTTAGCTTTGCCTTCCAGAAATGGCTTAAGTGCTTAACAGCTCAGTGGACCCTCTGTCTTTTCTTGAGGGCAGAGGGCCAGTGTGACAGCTTTCTGTATCCTAGGCCCTTATCTAGCATCCAGGAAAAATCAGGTCACAGGAAAAAATTGCAAGATAGTAAGTGCAGGGGATTTTACTGCCAATGGAAGTGTCCCTCAATGGGGAGGGGAGCGAGGAAGGGGATGGGGCAAGAAGGCATTCTTCCCCTGAAGTCCAGCTGTCCCTGGCTGGACTCTTCTCAAGAGTCCTGCCATCAAGCCATTCCCCTAAAGTCAAGCTGCTTCTCTCCGACGTTCAGCTGCTTTCTCTCTTCTCCCCTTCTCTGCTCTCTGACCGTGGCACCTGGGGTTTTTATGGATCCAGGATGGGGGGCAGGGCAGACCAGAAGTTGTTTGGGAAAACGCAACATTGGAGTGGGGAAAACATGAATGTAGAGTTCTCACTTTGGGCCATGGTTCCAGGCTTGAGGGTAGGGCGCACACCAGGGATCTCGCCCTTTTCTGCCTAAAACTTCTCTTCCTCCTGTCCCTATCATTAGGAGGCCAGAGTGGGATGCTTGCTTGAGGCTGGGAGTTGGAGAGCAGCCTGGGCAACACAACATGATCCCATATTTACAAAAAAATAAAAACATTAGCCAGGTGTGGTGGCATGAACCTGTAGTCCTAGGTACTCAAAAAGCTGAGGCAGCAGGATTGCTCGAGCCCAGGATTTCAAGGTTGCAGTGAGCTGTGATGGCACCACCGCACTCCGTCACACAGAGCAAGATCATGTCTATAAAAATAAATAAATAAATAAATAAATAAGCTTTAGCCACACCAGACAAATAACATTGTGTATTTTTAAAGAACTGCATTAATAACTTTGGGGGTTTATAGAATGGCAGGTAGTTATCCTTGGGAAGACAATCTGCTGATAAAGAAATACAATTGCTGCCCTGGCTGAACTAACAGTGTGACAGAGAATTAACTGTGCTGACTTGATAATTCCTCCGAGCAGAGCTCTAAGAAAGCTTATAGACACAATGCCTGCTTCACAAAGGTCTCCAGTATGGCAAACTTGTCAGTCAGGGTGAGAGTGAGGATGAGGTCTAAGAGACTTGTCTGGAAGCTGCACTTGTTTGAAAGCACACTGATTTTACTTCAATGGTGCAGTAAATGTCCTTATATATCACTGGATCAGCAGATGGATGTTGGCTTAATAATTGAAAAGGTTTTTCAAACTAAGAAGCTGTAAAAAAAATAATATATAGGTTATGAATATAATTAATATTAAAACCCATAAATGTACATTTACCTAAGAAAATGAGTGATTTTTAAAATTTATCCTTTTTAAATGATTTTTGACTATTGATACAGGCTGTTTAATGATCAATAGGCTATAATGTCATATTATGTCATCCCTTGCTAACAGATGAGAAAACTTGAGTTCTCAACTTGATCTTACCACTTCTTCTTATTTATAATTAGATACCTCTGCTTCTTAGACTTCACTATCATACCTTATTTTTCAGCACATTGCCCCTAAGATTGCATTACACATTTACACATCATTGTAGGCTGTCTGTCTTCTTATAACAATCAAGAAAATAGCATTGTAACCCCCTACTGACAAATACATTACGTTTGCCACTTTTTTATTTATTTATTTATTTATTTATTTATTTATTTATTTATTTATTTATTTATTTTTTATTATACTTTAAGTTCTAGGGTACATGTGCATAACGTGCAGGTTTGTTACATATGTATACCTGTGCCATGTTGGTGTGCTGCACCCATCAACTCGTCAGCACCCATCAATTCATCATTTATATCAGGAATAACTCCCCAGTGCAATCCCTCCCCCCTCCCCCCTCCCCATGATAGGCCCCGATGTGTGATGTTCCACTTCCCGAGTCCAAGTGAACTCATTGTTCAGTTCCCACCTATGAGTGAGAACACGCGGTGTTTGGTTTTCTCTTCTTGTGATAGTTTGCTAAGAATGATGGTTTCCAGCTGCATCCATGTCCCTACAAAGGATGCAAACTCATCCTTTTTTATGGCTGCATAGTATTCCATGGTGTATATGTGCCACATTTTCTTAATCCAGTCTGTCACCGATGGACATTTGGGTTGATTCCAAGTCTTTGCTATTGTGAATAGTGCCGCAATAAACATACGTGTGCGTGTGTCTTTGTAGTAGCATAATTTATAATCCTTTGGGTATATACCCAGTAGTGGGATGGCTGGGTCATATGGTACATCTAGTTCTAGATCCTTGAGGAATTGCCATACTGTTTTCCATAATGGTTGAACTAGTTTACAATCCCACCAACAGTGTAAAAGTGTTCCTATTTCTCCACATCCTCTCCAACACCTGTTGTTTCCTGATTTTTGAATGATTGCCATTCTAACTGGTGTGAGATGGTATCTCATTGTGGTTTTGATTTGCATTTCTCTGATGGCCAGCGATGATGAGGATTCTTTCATGTGTCTGTTGGCTGTATGAATGTCTTCTTTTGAGAAATATCTGTTCGTATCCTTTGCCCACTTTTTGATGGGGTTGTTTGTTTTTT
>NC_045446.1:60567786-60584247 GCF_002776525.5 Piliocolobus tephrosceles | reverse complement strand
TCCTCTCAGGGGTGTACTCCACCCTGTGAGGTGTGGGGTGTCAGACTTCCCCTAGTGGGGGATGTCTCCTAGTTAGGCTACTCAGGGGTCAGAGTCCCACTTGAGCAGGCAACCTGCCCCTTCTCAGATCTCAACCTCCGTGTTGGGAGATCCACTGCTCTCTTCAAAGCTGTCAGACAGAGTCATTCGCGTCTGCACAGGCCTCTGCTGCTTTAGTTGTGCCCTGTCCCCAGAGGCGGAGTCTACAGAGACAGGCAGGTTTCCTTGAGCTGCTGTGAGCTGCACCCAGTTCGAGCTTCCCAGCAGCTTTGTTTACCTACTTAAGCCTCAGTGATGGCGGGCGCCCCTCCCCCAGCCTTGCTGCTGCCTTGTGGTTAGATTGCCGCAGACTGCTGTGTTAGCAAGGAGGGAGGCTCCGTGTGCGTGGGACCCTCCCGGCCAGGTGTGGGATATATTCTCCTGTTGTGCCGGTGTGCTTACAGCGCAGTATTGGGGTGGGAGTTACCTGATTTACCAGGTGTTGTGTGTCTCAGTTCCCCTGGCTAGGAAAAGGGTCTCCCTTTCCCCTTGTGCTTCCCAGGTGTGGTGATGCCTCACCCTGCTTCAGCTCTCGCTGGTCAGGCTGCAGCAGCTGACCAGCACCTATTGTCCGGCACTCCCGAGTGAGATGACCCCAGTACCTCAGTTGAAAATGCAGAAATCACCGGTCTTCTGTGTCGCTGGCGCTGGGAGATGGAGACTGGAGCTGTTCCTATTCGGCCATCTTGCTCCGCCCTCCGTACTACCAATTTTTTAACTGCATGTGGAACACCTACCAAAACTGACATTACTGTGGGGCATATTTTCTGATCTGTACTGAGGGAACAGGATGTATTCATTTTGCAATAATTTTTGAACTATAAACTTATAAGTTGGACACTTTTATCTCTGAATATTATATGCCCGTAAAAAAGTGTATAATAATAATCTCCTGCCTTTGTGGTGATGAGGAGTGAATCTCTGCCCATTGACTTTCAAGAAATCTCCTGTTTCGAGTTCCACACGATATCATCCCCTCTTCCTGAGTTTCAGCTGCCTTAAATACGTGAAACTTTCTGACTTAGCAGAATCTCATGGTTTCTTGTTCACTTCTTCCTCTGTAATCAGTTGGGTTCTATATCTCTTTGCTTTGCAAAATCAGTTGTCATATACATCCATGCGCTTCCCATTTTCATTTTTTGAAAATTTCTCACCTGCTTTTGCTTTCTCACACATTATACTATTCACCATGAGTTAATAGTTGTATTAATATTAATACTTAAATAAATACATGTGTTCAGTTTACCTGCTTTACATATTTTGATTTACACAGTTTTTCTCCCTTTCTGTCTCCCATCAGATTTTTTTTTTATTATTCCCCCTGTTTATTCTGGAGTTATAAACTGTACTTCTATTCTCATGGGTAAAATTTTAATATCTGTACTTTATAAATTTCAATGATATTCAAAATATCCTTCATTCTCTTAAAATAAGCAAATAATTTAATATATTTTTAATTACCATATATTTCCTCCTCTGCAATTTTTCCTATCAATGATTAATTTTGTAACCACATTTTAATAAAATACTATTGACAAAGATTAAACATTCACAATTGAAATTTCAAGAGATTTGAGAGAATATATTATTGAAAATATTCACTTTGTCTATATTTCAATAATTCTGGCTTCTCTCCCCAAAAACATATCTTCACAGGGCTTATGATACTATCTTTTCAATTTTTCACTGATCTTCCCTGAAACTACATCTTACATCACTCTTTTTCTCCCTGAACTACAGCAATATCAAATATCTTTCATTTTCTGCATTTCCAAATTAGCTTTCACTGTTTATAACAAGCTGCTTCATCCATCTGTAATGATTATTACCCTTCCTTGCTCACTCCAGTCCCTTCCTCCTCATCCTTTAATTTTATACCAATAATTGCTTCCTAAGTGATACCTTATTTTATCCCATGTATTAGGAAAAACCTCCTAGCTTAACACTGTCAAAATTCTTTCCTTCCTTCCCTTCTTCCCTTGTTCCCTCCCTTCTTTCCTTCCTTTCTTCCTTTTCTTTCCTTGCTCTTTTCCTGCAATGGCCTCGGATATGTACTAATAAATTTGGAAAAAATGTAGCAGTCAGAGCAACTGTTCTAATTCCTTATATTCTCCATCTATTTGTTAAAACAAGAAAAGTCATTCATGACATCCAATTGCTGATCTGGTGCTATTTGCTAGAGACTGGTCTGGCCCTCACAGCTGAAGTTTGGTGCTCTTTTGTTAAATACAAACCATTCAGAATGTCGTTAACATACAAGACCAGCCTGTGATCACAATGTATCCAGAAAAAAAAAAGACCATTTTATAATCCAAACATAAACATTGTCCAAGCCTCAAAATACCAAGCAATCCCCCTCAGTTAATTAGAGTGACTCCAGGTTTATTATCAACTCAGCCTTAATCTCACTTTCTATATCTAAGATTTGTGAATTTATCAAAGGAAAATTAAATGCTACTTCCTGGAAGCATTTAATTCATAGAAAAGCATCAAATCCTTAAGCCTTCCTCAAAATCACCTAAAACAAGCCCATAACCTATAATAATATTTTTGTAACACTCTCTTAATTCCAAATGTTGTGCATTCTTTATCACTACAAGTAATAAACCCAACTTGTTCATCTATAGGTATGTTCTTGGTGGTATTAGCCTTTTTTAAAAAGGATGCCCTGACTTCTAAGCAGGATGTAAATCTATGTAAGACCAATACTCCTGCTGAAAATAACTAGAAAAGTCATATTTTAAAATCACTGTGTGTGTCTGTGTGTGTTCAAAGGCATTAGGAAGCTATGAAGCAAGGACAACAAGAGGTTGCCCTCTCAGACTCTGGAGAGTGGAGAATCTTGGAGACGTAAACTGACATCTAGAGCCATTTTCTTTCCCTGGAGGCATATGTCAATTCCCTGCAAGAGGAAAAGGATGAGGATATGGACTTTGCCCAGACAGAGGGAAAAAGATACACCAGCAGAACAGAAAAGAACTTTTAATTAACTAAAGTAAATCCAATTAGCATTTTTCAAAAAGTAAAGGAAAATGGGGAAAAGCTGATGAAATAACAGAAAAATTCACCAAATAATTGGGATATATTAAAAAATAATTCAATGTAAATTCTAGAACTAAAAAAATCTATCAAAATAAATGAATTTAAAAGAATATTAAAGGCAACAGAAAGCTATTCCAAGAAAAGAAAAACAAGTCAAGAGAAATAGCCAAATGAAAGCACAAAAAATGAAAATATAAAGATATGTGAAATACATGTAGGACATTTAAAAGATGTAACATTCATGGAAACTTAAACGGTAGAGGAAAAGGAGGTACAGAAGCAATATTTCAAGAGACAATGGTTGAGAATTCCCCTAAATTGGTAAAACACATCAACCCATATATTCAAGAAGGTCCACATAGTTTATGAAAGCCCTGAATAAGCATATCATATTTAAATTAGCAGAAACCAGTAACAAAGAGAAATACACTGAAGTCAATCAGAGAAAAATGTCTCATTATCTTTAAATGGTCAAAAATAGTACAAACAACTGGATTCTCAGTAGAAATGAAAGAAGCTGAAAGATAATAGATTTATATATGTAAAATAACCACCAACATCCCATTCTATACACAGTGAAAATATTCTTTTAAAATGAAAAAGTAGTTTTCAGATAAGCAAATACCAAGAGTATTTGTTAGCAGCAAACCTGCATTATATCAAATGCGTTCTTTAGTCAAAAGAAAAATGATCCCAGAGATAAGCACAGAAATATGGAGCGAAATTAAAAGCATTGGAAAAGGTAAATATGTAGAAGAAAGCAAACATTGACTGAAAAAAACAATAATACTCATGTTGTATTGGGGTTTAAACATTCTTTGAACTATATTTGTGGCAGGAATAATGCAAAAAAGGAGGAGATATAATTTGAGTTTTTAAAGTTTTGAACTTCTGTCTAGCATTATTGGGAAAATGCAAAAATGGTAAATTATAGTAGACAATAAGATGTCAAGACGCAATTTGTTATCTACAAGATAATCACTAAAAGAATAGCAAAATACGGTCATGTTCCACATAATGATTTTTCTATCAACAACGGATTGCATGTAGGACAGTGGTTCCATAGATTATAATGAAGCTGAAAAATCCTATCACGCGTTACTTACTATACTTTACCTTTTATTGTTATTTGAGAGAGTACTTCTTCTACTTAGAAAAAAAAAAGTTAACTGTAAAAAAGACTCAGATAGATCCTTCAGGAGGTATTCAAGAATAAGGTGTCATTATCCTAGGAGATGACAGCTTCGTGTATGTTATTGTCCAAAGGATCCTCCAGTGGAACAATGTGTGGAAGTTGAAGACAATGTACTGATGATCTTGATCCTGTGTAGGTCTAGGCTAATGTGTGTGTTCGTGTCTTTATTTTTAACAAAAATGTTTAAAAAGTAAAAATAAACACATTTTAAAAATGAAAAAATGTGTAAAATAAGGATATAAAGAAAAAATATTTCTGTACCACTGTACAATGCATTCATGGATTTAGCTGTATTATTAGAAAACAGTGAAAAAGTCAAAGTCTATAAAGTAGAAAAGATACAGTAAGCTAAGGTTAATTTATTATTGAAGAAAGAATACTATTTTTTTTATAAATTTAGCATAGCCTAAATGTCCAGTGTTCATAAAGTGCATAGTAGCAAACAGCAATGTCCTAAGACTTTTCATCCACTCACCACTCACTCACTGATTCACTCAGAGCAACTTTCAGTCCTGCAAACTCCATTCATGGTAAATGCCCTATTCAGGTGTATCACTGTTTATCTTTCATAGCATTTTTTACTATACCTTTTCTATGTTTAGATATGTTTAGATACACAAATACCTCTGTGTTACAATTGCTTACAGTGTTCAGTAGAGCAACATGTACATGTTTGTAGCCAAGGAAAAATAGGCTACATCATGTAGCCTAAGTGTGTAACAGGCTGTACCATCTAGGTTTGTGTGAGTACAGTATCATGTTTGCACAACTACAGTATTGACTAACAACACATGCCTCAGGATATATCCCTGTTGCTAAGTGACACATGCCTGTATTTCTAATAATACATTAATGAATGGAAAATGAAATAAGTCCCCATTCATGGGCATTTGGGATGATTAAAAAGAATATAATTGTGGTAGACCAAATAATGTCTCCACTCCTATAAGAAAAGTCCACATCCTAATCCCTGGAACTTCTGAATATGTCAGTTTATGTGGAAAAGGGCAGTTAAGGCTGCAGATGGAATTAAGGTTGCTGATCAGCAAACCTTAAAATAAGGTGAAAGTCCTGCATGATCAAGTGAGCCCAACATAATCACGAGTGTCCTTTGAAGGGAAACATCCTAAGAGGCAGAAGTCTACCAGAGAAGAGGCAGTGTCAAAAGGACTCAGCCTGATGTTGCTAGCTTTGTAGAGAAAGAAATTGACTAAAACTCCAAGAATGTGGTTGCCCTCTAGAAGCTGAAAAAGGCAAGAAAATGGGTTTCCCCTAAAGCCTTGAGTAAACAAGGCAGTCCAGCCAATTTCTTGATTTTAGCCCAGTGAGATCTATTTCAGATTTCTGAACTACAGACTCTACTCTAAGATTTTTTTTTTTTAATGTTGTTTTAAGCTATTAAGTTTGTGGTAATTTGCTCTGGTCACCACAGAAAAGTAACATAACGGCACCGACCTTTCTCTCCTTGTCCACAAATTCAAGCTTCTCTGCTCAAGGGACATTATAATCTATGGATCTTTACAGATATGGTCGTTTTTCTGATACGCAAATCATTTGCCAGATGTGACTGTATCTTCTTCAGTAAATCCTAGATGCCTGGTCTTTTTCAGGGCTCCAGAAAGCATTAACAGTGAAAGCATTAAAAAGCATTGAACCAATCCAAATGTCCATCAGTGATAGACTGGATTAAGAAAATGTGGCACATATAGACCATGGAATACTATGCTGCCATAAAAAGGATGAGTTCATGTCCTTTGCAGGGACATGGATGAAGCTGGAAACCATCATTCTCAGCAAAATATCGCAAGGACAGAAAACCAAAGACCACATGTTCTCACTCATAATTGGGAGTTGAACAATGAGAACACACAGACACAGGGAGGGAAACATCACACACCCGGGCCTGTTGGGAGGTGGGGGGTTAGGGGAGGGATAGCATTAGGAGAAATACCTAATGTAGGTGATGGGTTGATAGGTGCAGCAAACCACCATGGCACGTGTATACCTATGTAACAAAGCTGCACGTTCTGCACATGTACCCCAGAACTTAAAGACCACAGTATCCTTTGGTGAGTGTTTCTTAATATCGGTAATAGGGCACTTTCTGATTATTTCTTGAGGCATGTGCTCATTTTTTGAGTCATGTGCAGGTATATGAATTCTATATCCTAATATGATATCTGAGGACTTACTTTTGATATATCTTCACTCTCCTTCAAATTGTCTAAAATATTCCCCTCTTTATTTTTGAAATGATGTAAGATTTCTTATCTTCTCTTTGTTTCCCATAATGATACTTTTGGGGGCACACTTGTGTGTCACAGACATCCCAAGATCATGATGATAAGCTAATGCTTTACTCATAGTGCCCAATTTATGTCTATATCCAGGAATGAAAATGTCTTCAGCATCTCAGGTAATAAGGAGTTATCAGGCACACCTAGAGAAAAGAAGTGCTTTTAAGAACATAGTGGTAATGTACTTTGGCTTTGGAATTCAACAGAACTACGGTTGGTCCTCCATATTTGTGCGTTCCACATCCACAGATTCAACCAATCTTGGGTCAAAAAATTGGAAAAAATCTTCCATCTGCACTGAACATGCACAGATTTTTTCCACTGTCATTATTCTCTAAACAATATAGAATATCAATTATTTACATAGCATTTACATTGTATTAGGCATTGTAAGTAATTTAGAAATTATTTAAAGCCTAAAGGAGTGTGTGCACAGGTTACATGCAAACACTATACCATTTTATGTATGGAACATGAACATCCACGATGTTGCTATCCAGGAGACGTCCTGGAACCAACCTCCCACAGATATCAAGTAACAATGATACCGAAAATACTTTTCCTACCTCTTTTTCAAAATCTGAAACTTTGGCAAGGGACATAACCTCTTTAAATCCAAGTTTATATACAATGGGCATGATAGTAGCTCCTTTTTCCGAGGGTCATTATTAGCACTAACTGAAACTATTTTTTTAGCACTTACCAAAGATCCAGCACAGGTAAGCACATTTCTATTGTAATATGATTACAATAGAATGTAAACACATACATAAAGATTATAATTAGAGTTTGTTTCTATTTACACTTCAATGTGCTTAAGTATAATGAAACTCTAATTATAATCTTTAGAAAACAAATGTTGTATGTTAATTATTTTAATTATCATGATAGATTATAGATATGTAGGCCTTCTAATATTTGAATCATTTATCTCTTTCTGCTCTTTTGTTATTACATAAAATTCTGGCTATTTTCATTAAAAAGTTTTATCCTTATTTAAAATTATTTCATCATTTTCTACAAGAAGTAAATTTACTGAATTAAAGTGGCATCTATGATCAACTCATTTTCCAGAAATTAACAAATTACACTTAAATCAAGAAAGTATGAATGTTTCTACATTGCCATGTCCTTATTTGCATCGGATGTTGTCATAAAAATTCCTCTGCTATTTTGAAAGCTTAAAACACCAATTATATGATTTAACTTTCCATTATTGCATTTTTGGATGCAGTTGAACATTGTTTTATGCTTCTTTGTAGTTGTATTTCTTTTACTGTTAACTTTGTCATATGCTTTTTCTTAATCTATTGTATTTATCTTGATAAATATTGAGATGTTCAATTTTTGATATTTAAGATAGTAATCTCTTCCATACAGTATTTTTATAAATATTTTTGAAATGTTTAACTTTTACCATTTTTGTTACAGAGAAAATTTAATTTTTAAAGATTATATCTATTTATATTTCCCTGTGATTCTTGTCTATTGCTGCTGTTTACAAAGTCTTCACAAAGGAGAAATTTAAATGCTTATATTATTTTCTCTATTTTATTTTTTGTCACTGATTTTCATTTAGTTACTTAATTCATTTTGAAATTAGTTTTGTGGGAATTGAGAGATGAGCCACCAAATAGCTAACTAATTATTGAATTTTTTTTTTCTAATTCAGTTTTGATTTCTGTCTTCGTTTTCTTATTCCTTGTACATAAACTTTCTTGTTTCTTAGTGTTTCCAGAGGCTCAAATTAAGATGAATGCCCCTTGAAATTGATGCACAGTATTTCTTTCAACTACAGCTCTCTTGCCCCTGTAAACTCTATTCCAGCTTCAGAGTGCTTATAGAAGGAAGTCTTTCAGAACTAATTTTTGAGAGATTGTACAGTTCAAGCATAAGCATGCAGTTTCAAATCACATTCAACAAGCTAATGAAACTGTGATTCAATATGACTTTCTAACTCATTGCTCTGTGAGGATACCAGGGGCAGCAAAGGCTTTCACCACCAGAGTTGATTTACTGGCCTCCCCCTGGGACCCAGGTCCTAAGATGCCATGCCTCCATGTAATCCTGAAGCAACCTGCCACACCTTCCACCCTCCAGACTAGAGATCTGCAAGGGGCTTATACCACGCCTGCTCTCTGAGTTAAGCTGAGAAAACAGAAGTCACAGATGGTGAAGAGGGTAACTCCAGGCAGGAGAAATCACAGATAAGACTCCTCTGTGAATCATCAGGAAAAAGAAAAAGGGCACATGACTTGTTAGAACATAAGAAGAATTAATACGAGTCACGCACTTAAAGCAGTGCCTAAATGTAGATAGCACTCAATAAATGTGATTGTCTTCACTTGGGCTGTTAAACAGACTTCTGACTGTTGCCTCTCTTTCTCCTCTTCTTTCCTATGTATCTTGGCCTTTATTTCCAGTTATTTTTTATATCATAGAAATAGAATTAATAATATCAGAAGACATTAGCTAATGAGAATAGGACAGAGTAGAAATAAGACTGAAATAGAGTAATAAAACCTTAATGAATGAAAAAAAATAGGAGATGAAGAAAAAGTAGCAATAGGTTTAGAAGTAGTGAAATAGGTGAGAATGTTGCTACAAAAGTCAAAGGAGATATTTGGAAACAGACACTGGATTTATATCAAAAAAGATAAAGATTGAATATTAAGCATTACATTTATACAATAGAGTTCATGTTTAGCCTTTGTGAGAACAGTATTGATAGTGAGATTTGTATGAAAGGCAGATTTAAATGTGCTGAAAACTGAATGGGAGTGGGAAAATGGAGGCAGGAAAAATTAGAGTTACCCATGAATTAATATATATTCCATCATCAAGGGAAGATTAGCTGTGTGGAAGCAGTCTGCAGAACTGGGCTAAGGAAAGGATATTATATATCACAATATTCTTAAATCTTGCTTTAGTTACCCTCAACAACTCTGAACATTTATTTGTGTAGAATTTGGATTAAATGGGGCAAAGATATATTATTTCTAATGCTTCTTTTTCTCCCTGAGTGAAGATCCTGAATCTGAAGACATATTCATCAGTCATGTCCCAGGTGACTAACACCACACAAGAAAGCATCTACTTCATCCTCCCGGGCGTCCCTGGATTTGAGGCCTCCCACATCTGGATCTCCATCCCCATCTGTTGTCTCTACACCATCTCCATCATGGGCAATACCACGATCCTCACTGTCATTCACATACAGCCATCTCTCCACCAGCCCATGTATCTATTTCTCTCCATGCTGGCCCTGACGGACCTGGGTCTCACCCTCACCACCCTCCCCACAGTCATGCAGCTTCTCTGGTTCAACGTTCGTAGAATCAGCTCTGAGGCCTGTCTTGCTCAGTTCTTCTTCCTTCATGGATTCTCCTTTATGGAGTCTTCTGTCCTCCTGGCTATGTCCTTTGACCGCTATGTTGCCATCTGCTGTCCCCTCCATTATGCCTCCATCCTCACCAATGAAGTCATTGGTAGAATTGGGTTAGCCATCATTTGCCGCTGTGTTCTGGCAGTTCTTCCCTCCCTTTTCTTACTCAAACGACTGCCTTTCTGTCACTCCCACCTTCTCTCTCACTCCTATTGCCTCCACCAGGATATGATCCACCTGGTCTGTGCTGACATCAGGCTCAACAGCTGGTATGCATTTGCTCTTGCCTTGCTCATTATTATCATTGGATCCTCTGCTCATTGTGATCTCCTATACATTTATTCTGAAAAATATCTTGGGCACAGCCACCTGGGTTGAGCTACTCCGTGCCCTCAATAACTGCATGTCCCACATTCTAGCTGTCATGGTCCTCTACATTCCTGTGGTTGGTGTATCTATGACTCATCGCTTTGCCAAGCATGCCTCTCCACTGGTCCATGTTATCATGGCCAATATCTACCTGCTGGCACCCCCAGGGATGAGCCCCATCATTTACAATACAAAGAACAAGCAGATCCACTGAGGAATGTTAAATTTCCTTTCCCTCAAAAATATGCATTCAAGATGAGGGAATGCATTTCTTAAATTACTCAGAAGTATGAGTCACAGGTCTACGGGGGGAATATATTCAGAATTAGGAAACTATAAAATAAAACTTCATCATAATATTAAGGCAGTATGACATGTCCCTGGCTTTTAGCATGGAATCTTTGGCTGAGGTGAACTAGCAGCAGTGACTCTATACACAAGAGATATGGATCTGAGTTGATAAAATTCTAGCACATCTTAACAACTATCCCAATGGGAGAAGTTTAATTGATTGAGTCAAGTTCTCTCGAAGCTTGTCTGTCTTTCTGGATATTTTTCTCCCCTATGGGCTTGTTTAAACTTAAACTCCCAGAAGTTTAAAGAAAATCCTGTTGTTGCCCCTATCACCTATTCTCTTAGGCAGTTCCATTTAGGCATTTAGGTAAACTTTAGATCGTTTGTTCTGGATCACCCTAACGGGTGATCAGACTTTTCCTTTGCAAAGGAATGATAAAATTTTGAGGGAGGATAGGCACATCAAGTTTCTCTGTCATTTAGATTTACCTTATTAACACCAGCACTTACCTAATCTGAATTAGGTAAATTCAGATTTACCTAACACCCAAGTAATTTAGGTTAATTTACCTAATAAACACTCAGCAAACAAAATAAACATATCCAAGAAGTCTAAAATTAGTGTAAGGTTTTAAGACCTTTGACAGCTCCTACCTTGCTAGAGTTTTTCAGTATTAGATTTCAAACTTCTTTTTTGTGTGAAGAAAAACTCATTTTTTTTTCTGACCAGAGCAGCCTTTTTCTGTACTTTTATGTTCTTAATGTATGTTATGTTCTTTTATGTTCTTATGGACAGATTCCCTTGGGCATCATGAATTTTTCACAAGCAAATATTCTAGTACACTGATATGACCTTAAGGATCATAAAAAATATTTTGTGGAAACAAGATAAACTTTCCCAGATATATCAGTTTGAAGAGACAACTATAAATTTGATCACAGCTTCTGATCGCTGGATTCATGGTGCAGTTGGTCAATATTGGGATCCAGTTAGATTTGAATCAACAGAGGCAGTGGGAGCACAGTGGAAGGTAGTGTTACAGAACTTTCTCCTTAGTTCAGCTAAAACTGAGCTCTTGTCACACAACCAGGAAAGATTAGGCCCCTAGACACATAGAAGGGTGAGGAAAAGGAAATTTATTTGGGGAAAAGGGGGAAAAAAAAAAAAAACTGACAGCAAGCTGAGAGAGAGTCCTGCTACCGGGTTTCCCGACTCACAGACTGAATCCCAGGTCACCACACAGGAAGAAGAGAGGCCAGGATCCTCTGCGCTGCAAATGGCATGAAGTTTCTGAGGCTGCACTCAGTCCTCCCAGTACACGGGTAGGCATTATTCACAAAGAATCAGTCAGGAAAAGGCAGGCTTCATACAGGACCAACGGTCTGTTTTTTCAGCCCTCAGGCTGTTTTAGGGTTGAAGGCAGGGTTTTGCCGGGGACCCTTGGCTGCCTCCAGTCTCTATCCGTGGTGGCTCACGCCTGTAATCCCAGCACTTTGGGAAGCCGAGGTGGGCGGATCACGAAGTCAGGAGATCGAGACCATCCTGGCTAACACGGTGAAACCCCATCTCTACTAAAAATACAAAAAATTAGCCGGGCCTGGTGGCGGGCGCCTGTAGCACCAGCTACGGGGAGGCTGAGGCAGGAGAATGGCGTGAACCCGGGAGGCGGAGGTTGCAGATCACGCCACTGCACTCCAGCCTGGGCCACAGAGTGAGGCTCTGTCTCAAAAAATAATAATAATAATAAGATAAAATAAAATCAGTGAAAGGCAGAAAGCAAATACCAAAGGAATCTCTCTTCCTACCTCCTTTCTTCCCTATTTTTCTATTATTATTTTCTCTGCTACAGCCTACAGGTTAGTATTTTTTTCATAGAAACGTGAGTCTGCTGGCATAGATGAATTGTAAAATGGAAGATGTGCATTCTCAGAATAGAATTTAACACCAGAAAATCCAAATGCTGAAAAAAGCCAACAAAATGGATAGAAATAATGGGTCCAAAGAAAATTTCTGTCAGTGTACAGGCTTGGGAATGCTCCAGAGCAGCATGTGGGGCAAATAAATGTTGGGATTATATCAGTTTTTTTTTTTTTTTATTATACTTTAAGTTCTAGGGTACATGTGCATAATGTACAGGTTTGTTACATATGTATAAATGTGCCATGTTGGTGTGCTGTACCCATCAACTCGTCAGGACCCATCAATTCATCATTTATATCAGGTATAACTCCCCAGTGCAATCCCTCCCCCCACCTCCCCATGATAGGCCCCAGTATGTGATGTTCCCCTTCCCGAGTCCAAGTGAGCTCATTGTTCAGTTCCCACCTATGAGTGAGAACATGCGGTGTTTGGTTTTCTCTTCTTGTGATACTTTGCTAAGAATGATGGTTTCCAGCTGCATCCATGTCCCTACAAAGGACGCAAACTCATCCCTTTTTATGGCTGCATAGTATTCCATGGTGTATATGTCCCACATTTTCTTAATCCAGTCTGTCACTGGTGGACATTTGGGTTGATTCCAAGTCTTTGCTATTGTGAATAGTGCCGCAACAAACATACGTGTGCATGTGTCTTTGTAGTAGCATAATTTATAATCCTTTGGGTATATACCCAGTAGTGGGATGGCTGGGTCATATGGTACATCTAGTTCTAGATCCTTGAGGAATTGCCATACTGTTTTCCATAATGGTTGAACTAGTTTACAATCCCACCAACAGTGTAAAAGTGTTCCTATTTCTCCACATCCTCTCCAACACCTGTTGTTTCCTGATTTTTTAATGATTGCCATTCTAACTGGTGTGAGATGGTATCTCATTGTGGTTTTGATTTGCATTTCTCTGATGGCCAGTGATGATGAGCATTTTTTCATGTGTCTGTTGGCTGTATGAATGTCTTCTTTTGAGAAATGTCTGTTCATGTCCTTTCCCCACTTTTGGATGGGGTTGTTTGTTTTTTCCTTGTATATTTGTTTGAGTTCTTTGTAGATTCTGGAAATTAGCCCTTTGTCAGATGAGTAGATTGCAAAAATGTTCTCCCATTCTGTAGGTTTCCTGTTCACTCTGATGGTAGTTTCTTTTGCTGTGCAGAAGCTCTTTAGTTTAATGAGATCCCATTGGTCAATTTTGGCTTTTGCTGCCATTGCTTTTGGTGTATTAGACATGAAGTCCTTGCCCATGCCTATGTCCTGAATGGTACTACCTAGATTTTCTTCTAGGGTTTTTATGGTATTAGGTCTAATATTTAAGTCTCTAATCCATCTTGAATTAATCTTCCTATAAGGAGTAAGGAAAGGATCCAGTTTCAGCTTTCTACTTATGGCTAGCCAATTTTCCCAGCACCATTTATTAAATAGGGAATCCTTTCCCCATTTCTTGTTTCTCTCAGGTTTGTCAAAGATCAGATGGTTGTAGATGTGTGGCATTATTTCTGAAGGCTCCGTTCGGTTCCATTGGTCTATATCTCTGTTTTGGTACCAGTACCATGCTGCTTTCGTTACTGCAGCCTTGTAGTATAGTTTGAAGTCAGGTAGCATGATGCCTCCGGCTTTGTCCTTTTGACTTAGGATTGTCTTGGCAATGTGGGCTCTTTTTTGGTTCCATATGAACTTTAAAGCCGTTTTTTCCAATTCTGTGAAGAAACTCATTGGTAGCTTGATGAGGATGGCATTGAATCTATAAATAACCTTGGGCAGTATAGCCATTTTCACGATATTGATTCTTCCTATCCATGAGCATGGTATGTTCTTCCATTTGTTTGTGTCCTCTTTGATTTCACTGAGCAGTGGTTTGTAGTTCTCCTTGAAGAGGTCCTTTACATCCCTTGTAAGTTGGATTCCTAGGTATTTTATTCTCTTTGAAGCAATTGTGAATGGAAGTTCATTCCTGATTTGGCTCTCTGCTTGTCTGTTACTGGTGTGTAAGAATGCTTGTGATTTTTGCACATTAATTTTGTATCCTGAGACTTTGCTGAAGTTGCTTATCAGCTTAAGAAGGTTCTGGGCTGAGACGATGGGGTTTTCTAAGTATACAATGATGTCATCTGCAAACAGGGACAATTTGACTTCTTCTTTTCCTAACTGAATACCCTTGATTTCTTTCTCTTGCCTGATTGCCCTAGCCAGAACTTCCAACACTATGTTGAATAGGAGTGGTGAGAGAGGGCATCCCTGTCTTGTGCCAGTTTTCAAAGGGAATTTTTCCAGTTTTTGCCCATTCAGTATGATATTAGCTGTGGGTTTGTCATAAATAGCTGTTATTATTTTGAGGTACGTTCCATCAATACCGAATTTATTGAGCGTTTTAGCATGAAGGCCTGTTGGATTTTGTCAAAAGCCTTTTCTGCATCTATTGAGATAATCATGTGGTTCTTGTCTTTGGTTCTGTTGATATGCTGGATTACGTTGATTGATTTGCGAATGTTGAACCAGCCTTGCATCCCAGGGATGAAGCCCACTTGATCATGGTGGATAAGATTTTTGATGTGCTGCTGAATCCGGTTTGCCAGTATTTTATTGAGGATTTTTGCATTGATGTTCATCAGGGAGATTGGTCTAAAATTCTCTTTTTTTGTTGTGTCTCTGCCAGGCTTTGGTATCAGGATGATGTTGGTCTCATAAAATGAGTTAGGGAGGATTCCCTCTTTTTCTATTGATTGGAATAGTTTCAGAAGGAATGGTACCAGCTCCTCCTCGTACCTCTGGTAGAATTCAGCTGTGAATCCATCTGGTCCTGGGCTTTTTTTGGTGGGTAGGCTATTAATTGTTGCCTCAATTTCAGAGGCTGCTATTGGTCTATTCAGGGATTCAACTTCTTCCTGGTTTAGTCTTGGAAGAGTGTACGTGTCCAGGAAATTATCCATTTCTTCTAGATTGTCTAGTTGATTTGTGTAGAGGTGTTTATAGTATTCTCTGATGGTAGTTTGTATTTCTGTGGGGTCGGTGGTGATATCCCCTTTATCATTTTTTATTGCGTCTATTTGATTCCTCTCTCTTTTCTTCTTTATTAGTCTTGCTAGCGGTCTGTCAATTTTGTTGATCTTTTCAAAAAACCAACTCCTGGATTCATTGATTTTTTGGAGGGTTTTTTGTGTCTCTATCTCCTTCAGTTCTGCTCTGATCTTAGTTATTTCTTGCCTTCTGCTAGCTTTTGAATGTGTTTGCTCTTGCCTCTCTAGTTCTTTTAATTGTGATGTTAGAGTGTCAATTTTAGATCTTTCCTGCTTTCTCTTGTGGGCACTTAGTGCTATAAATTTCCCTCTACACACTGCTTTAAATGTGTCCCAGAGATTCTGGTATGTTGTATCCTTGTTCTCATTGGTTTCAAAGAACATCTTTATTTCTGCTTTCATTTCGTTATGTACCCAGTAGTCATTCAGGAGTAGGTTGTTCAGTTTCCATGTAGTTGAGCGGTTTTGATTGAGTTTCTTAGTCCTGAGTTCTAGTTTGATTGCACTGTGGTCAGAGAGACAGTTTGTTATAATTTCTGTTCTTTTACATTTGCTGAGGAGTGCTTTACTTCCAATTATGTGGTCAATTTTGGAATAAGTGTGATGTGGTGCGGAGAAGAATGTATATTCTGTTGACTTGGGGTGGAGAGTTCTATAGATGTCTATTAGGTCCGCTTGGTGCAGAGATGAGTTCAATTCCTGGATATCCTTGTTAACTTTCTGTCTCGTTGATCTGTCTAATGTTGACAGTGGAGTGTTGAAGTCTCCCATTATTATTGTATGGGAGTCTAAGTCTCTTTGTAAGTCTCTAAGGACTTGCTTTATGAATCTGGGTGCTCCTGTATTGGGTGCATAT
>NC_045446.1:60522446-60567776 GCF_002776525.5 Piliocolobus tephrosceles | reverse complement strand
GTGTGAACTTGATCCTGCCATTATGATATTAACTGGTTATTTTGCTCGTTAGTTGATGCAGTTTCCTCCTAGCCTCGATGGTCTTTACATTTTGGCATGTTTTTGCAATGGCTGGTACCAATTGTTCCTTTCCATGTTCAGGTCTTCCTTCAGGGTCTCTTGTAAGGCAGGCCTGGTGGTGACAAAATCTCTAAGCATTTGCTTATCTGTAAAGGATTTTACTTTAAAGTGACGTATTACTTTAAATAATCCATTTTACCTCCTGTTCATCTCAGTTTTAGAGTGAGGGTGTATTGAGAGAAAGAACAGCAGGAGGGCTCTCTCCCTTTTCCATCAAGTGGTGGGATGGTTCAGGGAGGGAAATAGAAGATGTAATGTTCTCTTCCCCATGTAGAGCACTGAAATATCAAAGGAACAGAGGAACAGTGGCAGAAGAACACCTTCTACTTTTCACTATTGTTATAGGATTGGTTGGTTCAAAAATAATGAGTTGGGAACCAGGAGATAAAATTCAGGAGTAATCATGAATCATGATCTTGTAAGTTAGGTAACAGAATCACAGACAAAGAAGGAAATAGATGATGCCTCATACTGGGCATAAATTTCTGCCTTCCAAGTGCACTAATCTCTTTAAGGAAGCAACTGGGTTCTAATCGTTTTTGTACCACCAGGACCCTGCTCACTATCTAGGCCATAGTAGAAACTCTGTGGTTTGATGATCAAATGAGTTCCCACAACATAGCAAAGCATAATAGGAGAACACATTAACAATTGTTCCTGGTAGACCAGGAAGAGGAAATACATCTTAGGCTTTGGAAAGTCTTTGGTAGATAGCATAGATGGAACATCTACTACTATAAATTTACAGATTCAATAACCTGTACTCAGATTTCACCCCAGCCTCCCAATCCCAATGGCTGCCCATGAACTTGACATAGTCAAAAACTTCTCTATCTCTGAAATCCTAAATTTCCTGTTTTCATATCCTTGCTATAGGCTTCTACTTTCCAACCTTCTCATGCCCATGCACTTGCTCTTGAGTCCCCACGATCCCCTAATTTCCCTCTGGTCTATGAACTCTTCTTCCTCAATTTTCCCCTGAACTACTCACCCACACCAAGACTGATATTTTCATCTCCTCTTTACCTCTCTTTCACATTCACATAGTAAACTCCAACCTTTAATAAATTCTACAATCAAACCATGTATGCAGCTGGATAAAACCAAAGAAGACAGTATTTTATGGGAATAAAAAAGAGAGAATTATTACTTAACCATTACTAAAATTTTAAACTTATGCGCACCTTTATTGATTCTTAATCTCTATTTTCTGAGAAAGAGATTTCTCTCCTTTTCCAAGGACAAGCTCTCCACCTTCAGGATTTCATTGCTTGTCACCTTCTTCAGAGCCTTTTTCACTAATCCAGTGCATATTCATTCTCTCCCTTTCTGCCTCTTTTCCTTCAGACAATAAGTGTGTGCAAGACTGTTCCATCATAAATATGCAATAACATTCTTCTCTACCCACCACTCTATGACCCTTTCCCAATTCTTAACCAAATTTCTTGAAAAATTGTCTCTCCAGGTACCTGGAAATGGGAGTTTGTATTGTTTAATATTTTGTAGTTATTTGCCTGCTTCTCCAGCTTGTTTCTGAGATCTTCAATGTCAGGATTCAATCTTACTTACGTTACCTTCTATCACTGCTCATTTCATTATATTGTGGCTTCCACACTCCCCTCCTCTGAGTTGAAACAAATTTCTCTATGGTCACCAAGTGACCTTTGTCTCTGAATCTAATGAAAACATTCTCTCTCCTACTTCACTTGATCTTCCTGCTACAGTTAACACTGTTTTTAACTCACCTTTTTAGAACCACCTTCTCCATTCAAGGGTACTATTTGTCCACAATTGTATTTCTTCCTTGGCTTCTCCTTCTCTACCTTCTTTACTGAATTCTCTTTTCTGTCTTTTTTTTTTTTTTTTTTTTTAAGCAGCCTCAGCCTAACTTCAGGCAAAATAAACAATAGTCAGAATGATGCAAACTGAGAAGTCACACCATAAGAGACTTCATCTTAACCTTTATTTAAAGTAGCTCTTCTACTATATTTTCATGGTATTTGATATCTCAAGATTAAACCTTCATTCTGGAATTTCAGCATAATGTCTCTTTTATTAGCTTTCTCATTTTAGAGTTCCCATTTTATTCCTACCACTCCTCATAAACAGAGTGAAATTAGATGGTGACAAGGTGCCGAATAATATCCAGATATCAGTCACAATCCCAAATATATATAGGTAGTGAGAAGAGATTCCTCTATTCCTTTGGTTTCTTTCTCCTTCCAATGAAAAGGCAAAGCATCCATTTAATGAGTAGTATTTTCTCCTCATGGGTTACTCTCCTTGCTAAACCTCTCTTCCCCCAAACCCACATTTAAAGTCCATGTCTCTAAGAGGTCCTTTTAGATCTAGCCTGTTCAGATTTGCTTTTTTTTCTTTGATTATCTTTGCTGCAAGATTTTCTCTGAGTCATGAAGAAATAAAAAGACTTTTCTAAGAATTCATCCACAAGATAGGTTTACCCTACTGTCTGTAACCACTGACATGCAAATTGAGGTAGTCTAGAAGGTAATATTTTATCTATCTTCCAGATTTTCATCAGTCTACAAAGCAACTTTGAAAACGTTTCCTCCATGGAGAAAATTCCCCACCACCACCCTCAAAACATTTTTTCTTTGCTTTGTCCACAGGAATGTCCATCAAAACTTCCTAAATGTGACCTCTCTTGGAAGGAAGGTCAAGAAGGTAGAGAGACACAAGCAATGCATAGAATATCATGAGCACACACACACACACAGTTACTCAAAGGTACCAGAAAATATATGTTTTTACACTCTTATACTTACACACCCAGGTATTTATAGGCACTATCTCACACACTCACATACACACAAACTATCAAACACTTCCTTACTCACACAAAATAGTATCATGCAACAACTTAGGAAGACTCATTGGTATTATGCAATATATTTCAAATACTCCCTTATGTTTAAGCCCTCCTGAATAAATGTTTACACACACACACACACACACACAGTCACAAATGCATCAGCATTAACAAAACCACAATAATATCTCCACCAATTATTTTCCCATATACATACATATACACTGACATACACAATACTGAAAATCCAGCTAAGATTGACAACTACATTGTTAAATGACTTCAGTTCATTTGGTTCTGTAACTTTTCTCCAGCTGTACACACAAAAGTCAGGTATCAAAAACAAAAATTCAAATTGTAGGCTTTTAAATAAGAAGTATAAAATATCCTTGAGACAAAAATGTACAAATGATGCAGCAGTGCCTTAACTCAATGATATGTGGTTTGGTAGTATGGTTTTGATTTAGATGGAAACCTGATATCAAGGGTCTGTGATCCTGGATTTTGTAAGGGGTCAGATTTGGCTCACATTTAGAAGGGGAGATATAAGGGTTAAAGGCTGCCTGGAATTTTGGCAACAGTGTTAAAATTTAGAATAAAATCTAGATACAAAGGTCAGGTGGGCAGTGTGATGCAGGGAGCACTCACTGGATGGAAGATGCTTTCCTTGTAGCTGGATATACTATGCTGTGGGTCCAGCTGGCAACGGCATCAGCTCATTCTCCTAAGACTTATAAATTTATGAGCCCTCCAGAACCCCAAGGCTTGCTTGTGTGTGGTAGGAGGAGGAACCATGGAAACAACTGGGAGGGCAGTACAGTGAAGAGTGAGTTGGGCCATAAGAAAATTGCTCCCAGGAGAATTTCTTTCTTGGCCCAATTATCCCTGATGTAATCATCCATATCTATTAGTGTGTTAATCCTTCTTTTATCAGGGAATGTAAACACACTGCATACATGTATGCACAGAAACATAAATAGCCTTAGTTCTCCTAAGACCTTCACAGATACCCCCTGAGACCTATTTAACTATTTATTTACTAACATTCACATTGCCTCATTCAAATTTACACACATACAAACAGATAAACACAAATATGCTCAGGCAGTTGCCCAGTGCTCTAGTCACTAATTGTATGTATTGACACATCAAATACACATTATAATCTATGTATTCTTACATTGATTATATATACCAATTTAAATTATAGACAAAACTTAGAAAAAGACTATGAAATAGAGACTTATATTTGAAGAAATGCTTCAAATACATTTCGCTGCTTACATAGCTAAAAATATATATTTCAGATACATATTCACATTCTCATTAACAAATCAATAAAATATTCAACAAATTCAGATCTCCACATTTATTCAGACTCACACGTGGAATTTAAGTGTGTTATGTATTTTTGTACAAATGCATGCTAGCATCCATATAACAAATTTCTTATGCAAGCGCTCCTTTTACTCCATCACTATATGGAACCTAAAAGTTATAATCAGTTTATTTCTGCCAACCAAACAGATAAAAACACATTTTTGAGAATCATTTTAGTCTAGATATTATTATCAGTACTGATGGTATACAGACCAATAAAGACATAGCACCTACCCTTGCAAAGAAGATAAATATTTAAAAACTAATCCACCTACCAGGCTAAATATATCTCCAATCTTACCTAGAAATATGTTATAAACATATTTCAAAACAAGGCCAATGCATTTATCAAAACTTATCTAGTGTGCATTTAAGATTTGTGCATGGTATATTTGAAAGAAATCAAAGAACTATACAATATAATTAACTACAAATAATATTATAACTGCTGAACTATTTATGGAGAAGCGTACTGGTGTTACAATTTACTTTGAGAGGCATCCAAAAGGTGAGTTGTATTGATAAATTAGTAGAAAGATGGATACATCAGAACATAAATAAGAAATCAAGCATAATAAAATATTCATGGTAGAATTTATGTCATGAGTATACTGGTATTTACTGTGAAATTCTTTCAAGTTTTCTGTGTTTGAAATTTTTCATAATAAAATGTTGGGAAATTTTTAATGAAAAAAGGATGAAGCGAGACATAGTCTATTATGCCAAAACTACAAACCATGTTCAAAACACCAGTGAAAACGCAAACTAATACAAGTGATCTCAATGTCCTTTAAACTAACCCTGAGCATCTTTCATATCAACTCAGTATTTAGCATGTTATGGGATAAATTTTATGTATTTGACATAATTGATATTTTCACATGACTAAAGAAAAAAATCAAATTTTTCAGTTGAAGCTATTTTGCCAAAGATTAATTACTTACGTTCAACAAATAAACATCCCCTGCCATGCCTATAATCCATTCCAGGGACATCTATTTCTTCCCCCGCAGGTCTGTCTCTCCAGTGGATGCCACAGAAACATGCAGAGCCAACTATAATAGAGTGTGGTCACTGCCTTCATGACAGAACTGAACAGCGTTATGAAGAAAAGAGGCATTGATTCTACTTCAGTGGGTAAGGTTTTAGAGATATAGGGATATAGTATTTGATAGTGTACCTGCCAGAAGTAGTTCCCAGAGAAATCTGGTCATCTGGCTTTAAGGGAGAAGATCATTATGTACAACAGAATCTCTATTCCCTAGAACTCTAAAATGTCAATTACTTTCATCTTTCATGGACTACAAAAAGTTGATGCTTTGCATGGTGCTGACCATGAAAATGAAAGCCCCTAGGAGATCTTATCTTATAATGATAATAATACAATAAGAATGAGGCAAATAAAATGCACTTCTGTTCTGTATTAAGGCTAAGCCCATTTACCCTCAAGTCCACTCCTGACTCTTCTGCGACTCTTTGTATCACACCTATCCAACCATTACTTGAAGAATATGATGGATAGAGCTGGTTGGGAAGCAATGACAGATGCAAGGTATCCCTCACTCCACTCCCCTGCCTCAAGCAGTCTCTAGTGTGAGATGCATCTCTTCTATGGTTCCAGCTTCCACTGGTTGGTCTCACTTTGGCTGTAGTTCTGGTAATCCCATCTTTGGCTTTCCAGTCTATAGGTGGTAGTAGCTTCCTGCTGTTACAGATCTCTAGACTATGTTACTATCTGCTGGTCAGTTCCTCAGTTCTTTTGAAATCTGTATAAATAATTTCCAGGATTAAGCGTATTTGGTTTTATTGTACTTGTTATTATGTTATCACCGTTCAGTCTCAATCCCATATCTTCTATACCATTTTTTGGAATATTGGGATTGAGCCTCTGCAAACTGCATTCCTCCTTTGCCAACCAGCTCCCAAGATCTACAAATACAGTGCATTAGGAAGCTGGAGCAGGAAGAAAGAACTTGTACCCTACTTCCTTTCTCTTGCTCTTTCCCCAGTGGCACTTCTTTACTCAAGTACTAGTGGTCAATTCCAGTGGCCTTAGTTCGTTATATTTTGAAGCTTTCCAACACTTCGACACCAGCCTTACAATGCCCTATTAAAGACCTAAGAATTAGCCAGATAAGTGTCCCTTCAACCCCAATCTCAGAGGAGTAAATCCTAGTCACAGGGAATCTCTCTTCTGAATTCTTGAGACCCCAGCATCACCTAAACAGTGACCACTCCTCAAAGTCTGAGTTTCAGCTTTGCAACACTCCTGTTTCAAATTTGTAAGATTTAATCATGCCAAATTCCTACCTTTTTTCCTCCAGTCCTAGGCTTAGAAGCTATGTCCTGAAGTTGCTGCCTATAATGATACCTTCATATTCCCTTTTTGTCTTGTGCATTCACCAATATTTGCTTAACAATTCATTAATTTTTCTCAATTAAAAGAGCTGGTGTGTTTCTTATATTCTGGCTAGACCATAACTGAATCCTAATTTTTGTTCCTGGGTTAGATTGTGACTGACCCGTGTGAAGCCAACAGAGTCACTTAATATGATCCACGCCTAGTAGATGTTAATCTAAATGAATAAACTAACATTGATAAACGTACCTTTCTGCTCTGATAGCAACATTGACGGAAAGACTATTGTTGCAGTGAGATAGGGCATTTTTTGTAAAAGCCTGATCATTTCTTGAATGGGGTACAAGTTAGAGAGAGCTGGCATGATGTTGTCTTATGTCCTATCCAAAAGACTGCAAGGTTCCACAAGAGGTTGTGGAAGGAGTTACAAACAACCACAGAGAATATTTTAGCTTAAACCAAGTGGAGAACAAGTGAAAAATGAGAAGCTTCTAAGAATAATCTTTGAAAGTAAATGTAAGAAAGAGTCAGCTTTATACATGTAAGAGACCCAGTTAACATGATAACAACTAACTGCAGCACCAATTAATTGTGAACTTTCCATTCCCCCATCTGTCTCTTTCTGGCAGGAGAAGCCAGAAATCAGAGTTAGCACATGAAGAATGAAAGAAGAAGAAAGGATACAGCTCTGAATGCTGGAAAATTTGACTATTATTCCAGACTAAACATTCTAGTTATTCACCAGAAGGTATTTTATTATTTGAATGTGACCAGAAAATTTAAAGAACAGAGTTTTCGTACAGGAATATAAAAGGAGAACCAGCCCCACTCAATATATTTAAAGAGACAAGAAGAGAAAAACTAGTCAGTTTCTGATTGCACCTCAGTTGATGGGCTTGGTCATCATATCACATAAACCTAGAATCACTTAGGAGGTAATGAGCTCCTCTCTTATAGTGATTGCCTCTCTATCACTAAAAGATGTTTTGATGGGGTAGAGAATTGGTCTGACAGATTGCTAAGTTCTAGAGAATTGGTCTGACAGATTGCTAAGTTCTTTTTCAGCTAAAAGAGCACATGCTTTATTCTCAGTAGTTATTACGGACCTCAGGAGATTAAAACCTCCCTGAAGAATTTTCAGACACAAAGTCAGCATCACTGCCCTCTATCCCAGGGCCTATCATGAGACATAAAAGTGGCAGGCATGAATTCACTTCAGCAGAGAGAGGGAAGAACTTGTTCTGTGGGTGGCTCATCAGTCTCTCTTCTGGTGAGTTCTGAAACCCTGTAGGAATAAGCCAGCTGATTCTCCTGAAGCCTACTCCATGAAAGCATTAGACTGGGCAAGGGGTATGGTGAGGGGAAGTGGAAGAGATTGGTGGAGGGTATCTGATAGAAGCATCTTAGTAGAATGAGCAAAGGAGCAGGAAAGATCTCTGGACTTGGGGTTCTTGTTCTGGCACTGCCATGTACTGATTTTATAACCCCAAGCAATTCATTGTACTTCTCTAGAGTTCTTACTTGCCATAGTCAATTTCTCTGTGACTCCAAGTTTCAAAGGGCAAAGTTTCTGTGGCTCATTAACATTGCTGCAAATTCAGAGAGGGAAGCCCGCCTCAGGATACACGAACAGTTCAGGAATCTAGAAGGGAAGTGGTCACAACCTATCCCATGACAAACAGCTGAAGCACATGTGGTTTAATTTTACTCTTCCCTTATGAATTCAGTGATAACAAAATATGTAAAAGTCTCCAGGATATTAAAAGGAGAAATCAGCTAAACTTTAGATGAACAACGAACAGCTAACAATTTTCATTCTTTATTATCCATGATATAGATTGAAAACTATGGTCTTTAGACAGTCTTTCTGTACATTCCTCTAGTCTCTGTCTACCTTCTTTCTGCCCCCATAACAGCGTCATAGCAAACTCTCACAGGCAGTCTTTGCTTGATTAAAAAGCAAAATAAAGTAAAAGAACATCAAAGCCATAAAGGGTCCCAGAAAATGTCCTTAAAAATAAGACATACACCAGGCACGGTGACTCATGCCTATAATCCCAGCACTTTGGGAGACTGAGGTGGGCAGATCACCTGAGGTCAGGAGTTTGAGACCAGTCTGGCCAATATGGTGAAACCCTATCTCTACTAAAAATACAAAAATTAGCCAGGTGTGGTGGCAGGCGCCTGTAATCCCAGCTACTCAGGAGACTGGGGCACGAGAATCGCCTGAACCTGGAAGGCAGAGGTTGCAGTGAGCCAAGATTGTGCCACTGCACTCCACCCTGGATGATGGAGCAAGACTCAGTCTCAAATAAATAAATAAATAAATAAATAAATAAATAAATAAATAAAATACAATACATAGGTCTAGAAAAAGAAATGGAATTTTCTACGCTCATATAGCCAGAACCTTCCAGAGCCAGGGTCAGGACTCCTGACACCCTCAGGGTCCTTTCTTCTAAACTGCCTGATTCTTATATGACTTCAGAAATGTCAAGGTTCTAGGTTCCAGGAATAGGAGAATTCGTGTTCGGCCTTGGAGACAAGTACTTTAGTATAATTTTTTCCTATGTATCTGCCCTTAGCCACTCACTTTCTTTATTTAAGGGTACCTGTGAAATCTTTGTTCAGAAATGCATTCCTCTATTTTCCTTTTAAACTTCCTCTCCAATGCCTTAATGATGCTTCAAAGACCTTGGTAAGAGAGAAGAGAGTCATTGTTCAACTCCCACCTGTGAGTGAGAGCCTGCGGTGTCTGGTTTTCTGTTCCTGTGTTAATTTGCTGAGGATGATGGCTTCCAGCCTCATCCATGTCCCTGCAAAGGACATGACCTGCATGCTCTGCACATGTATCCCAGAAATTAAAGTGAAAAAAAAAAGAAAAGAAAAAGAGAGAGAGAGAGGAGAGTCTTAAAAGTCTTTAAATTGAGGTTTTATCACCTGGTCTCCACAAACTGTGAGGAAAGTTCATCTCACTGGGTCTCAGTGTCCATATCTGTTAAGTATTAAATGAGAAAATAAATATAAAGTTCTTTGCAGAGTACTTAGCACATCATGTGTGTTCAATAAGTATTCATTTTCTTTCTCAGTATTACTTTATTCCTATCTGTCCAGACAACCTGCAAAGTTAGCAATCCCCAAGGTATGGGAATTGATGTAATTCTGGAACAATCAGGCAGTCTTTCTTCTACAAATACTAAAACATAAGTACCCAGACCCAGAACGGCTTTGACCTTGCCCTGAACAAATCTTGCTTTCAGACTGTTTTCTTCTCCCTTCTCTTTCTGTTACTTTTACATTGGCTTGGTTCTCTTCTATGTATTGTGATGTCTTTCTACAAGACTTTATGTGAAGAATGAGAGTGTAGTCAAACGGGAGAAATAAGAGACAGACATCAGTCCTGGATCCCAAGGAATCGGAGTTCTTGAGGAGACACAGGCATGTGCAGACTGCGTTCTAAGACCAGAAGGGACAAACTCAGTATAAACATGGAGGGGCCACCACTGCCTTGCTGGAAACCATAGTACCTGTGAGTTATGTATTGCTGGGGAAATTTTAAAAATGCTTCCTGGGGTGACAATGCGGCATTGCACCCCATTCCACAACCTCTGTTACTTTTAGATACCTCATGCACCCTATTAGCTTGAAAAGTCTGCTTAGTGAAAAGCCTAGCCTTACTGTATCCTCATCCACCATGAGTGGATGTTAGGACCAGATTGTTAAATGGCTTACCATAAAATGAGAATCTTAGGAAATCACTTCCATTTTCCCTCTGAGACTGCACGGTGAATTCTCAGCCTTCTTAAACATTATTACTATATTATGTTTAGTAAATATAAGGCCATTGGAAATACTGAAGCTTTGACACACACAAGTGTGTCAAAAACAGAATAAACAATACAATCACTGTGACAGAGAAATGGCTGTAGGAAATAATATATGAGTGCAAGCATAAGAAAAATGGTGAATAAATACAAGACATTAAGGGTTTAAAAAGTGCCTGTGTGGATTAGTGGACTGATATCAGTGGGCAGTCCCCAGGCATGTAGATAGAAGGATCGTGTGAGTATACAAATCTACGTGTCTATGAGTGTGTATGTATGTATAAATGCTGCATATATGTCAATGCAGACTGAGAGTATGAGGACAAGATGTGCATGTTAAATGGTGTAAAGATCAAGAGGGATTGTGTGAATATATTTGCATAACAAGAGTGACTTTATGAGATATGGAGAGAGTATGTGAATGAGCATCTTGTTAGAGTATGAATGAACTTTCTTACTACCTGTTGTGAAGGTACATTAATGTGTCCTTGTGACTAACGGGTATTTTGAGAGTACATCTAACCATGTGAGGGCATGTAAATTTGTATTTGGAACAATGCTCTCACACACAGAACGCTAGTGTACCTATAGAATATTTAGGGACAAATGCATAATTTTTCCAGAAACAGATACAGCCTTGTGCCTTTGCACAAATACATGTTGTTTCTGGTGTTGCTTTTTTGCAGTAGCTCTGCCAATAAAAAGCTGATGCCCAGAGGCTGTCAATGACCTCCACACCCTACTGTCCTTTTCCCTCTCCATCCAAGCACATGACACGATGCAAACCTGCTCTGGGAATTTCTCTCATTAATTAGGGACACATGTGAATTAAGCAAAGTTTTTAAGAAAATATTTAAATATTTCCAAGTGCTATTGATAACACAAACTCGTGCTTTCTTCGCTGGTGGTGTGAATTGTAGTTAGCGTATTTCTATTGAATGATGCCTCCGAAATACATGAAAGTTGTAGAAATGTAGTTTAAACATTTTCCTTTTAACTAATTTCTATTATTGAAGTATTTGTCAATGTCTCCCTTCTTCAAAAGACAGAGGGAAATATTAGCTCAGCCTGCAGCCTGATCATCATAAAATATGAAGAAAAGTTTGCCTGCATCATCTCAAAAGCAGTGATTTCATGAATGCATCAGTTTTCATTTATGTCGACATCATCGCTTTGTCTCTTATTTCCTGATTTCTTATCCTCCAGCAAGTGCAACTGTTAGAATTCTCCAAGTCAGAAGATCTGACCCTGAAAAGTACCCTAAGTTTGTTCTGCTATGGGGTCGTTCAATGTCACTCACCCTGCATTCTTCCTCCTGACTGGTATCCCTGGTCTGGAGAGCTCCTGGCTGGCGGGGCCCCTCTGTGTGATGTACGCTGTGGCCCTTGGGGGAAATACAGTGATCCTGCAGGCTGTGCGAGTGCAACCCAGCCTCCATGAGCCCATGTACTACTTCCTATCCATGTTGTCCTTCAGTGATGTGGCCATATCCATGGCCACACTGCCCACTGTACTCCGAACCTTCTGCCTCAATGCCCGCAACATCGCTTTTGATGCCTGTCTAATTCAGATGTTTCTTATTCACTTCCTCTCCATGATGGAATCAGGTATTCTTCTGGCCATGAGTTTTGACCGCTATGTGGCCATTTGTGACCCCTTGCACTATGCCACTGTGCTCACCACTGAAGTCACTGCTGCAATGGGTTTAGGTGCAGCTGCTCGAAGCTTCATCACCCTCTTCCCTCTTCCCTTTCTTATTAAGAGGCTGCCTATCTGCAGATCCAATGTTCTTTCTCACTCCTACTGCCTGCACCCAGACGTGATGAGGCTTGCCTGTGCTGATATCACTATCAACAGCATCTATGGACTCTTTGTTCTTGTATCCACCTTTGGCATGGACCTGTTTTTTATCTTCCTCTCCTATGTGCTCATTCTGCATTCTGTCATGGCCACTGCTTCCCATGAGGAACGTCTCAAAGCTCTCAACACATGTGTGTCACATATCCTGGCTGTACTTGCGTTCTATGTGCCAATGACTGGGGTCTCCACAGTGCACCGCTTTGGGAAGCATGTCCCACGCTACATACATGTCCTCATGTCAAATGTGTACCTATTTGTTCCTCCTGTGCTCAACCCTCTCATTTATAGTGCCAAGACAAAGGAAATCCGCCAAGCCATTGTCCGCATGTTTCGCCACATCAAAATATGACTTTCACACTTGGCTTTAGAATCTGTTGTTTATTTTGGCCATAGGTTCTCATCAGTAGCATCATCATCATCATCATCATCATCATCATCATCATCATCATCAAAGTATAAGATAGATTATGTGCTGTGGGGAAAGTAGGCCAGGAAATGGTGATGCAAAAATTATAACACAAAACAAGGAGTTCCAAATGAATAGTACATTCACTAAATACCAACAGCATTCTTAGAAAGATAAATATTGGGGGCAATTGAGTAATTAGACAAGTTTTACAGAGGAAGATTAATTTAAGCTAGGAATTATTTTCTATAATAATGAATATTACTAATATAACAATTAACAAACTTAGTCCTAAAATGTGTCAAGTTCTATTATAATTTGTGTGTATTAATTCACTTAATATTCATACAAATCCTCTAAGACACAGATAATTAATTCTTCAGACTAACATAGATAATAGGTGGTCCAGTTGACATTCAATACTAATCTCTCTCTATTGTTAGTGCAGCACCCAACCACTACAAATATGGCCTGATAGTCAAATTGGCATTATTTAACATTACCATTGCTGCCTTTGCTTTCCCCACCACTGTTATTCTCAAACACTCACACATTGCTTTAACTTCACAAAGTGACATCAGATTAACTATTAGAACTCACTACAAAATGTATGAACAAATGTGATCCAGGTAAACTGATAGATATTGACATTTAGGAAAATCTCCAGATTTCTCTTTACTTCTTTTATCTGCCCAGCACTCAACCCTCACCAACAAAAAGTGATATTCAATACCTGAGATATCTGATTCATAGAATTTTGGGGGATAGGGCAAATTATGCTAGGGGCACAACTTCTCTTTCTCTTTCCTTCTTGAGATTTTAACTGTCTTCCAACACCAACATGGCACAAGTATACATATGTAACAAACCTGCACATTATGCACATGTACCCTAGAACTTAAAGTATAATAATAATTTTTTAAAAATTACATGTTAAGAGATGTTAGAAATTAAATCCTTCTAGGATTTCCAGTTGCCAAAAAAAACAAAAACAAAAACAAAACAAAACAAAACAAAGCCTAGGATAGACAGACTAGAGCACTTATTGTTTAGATACCCGAAAATAATTCTTTCAGACCTTCTCATACTCTTCCCTTGATACCAGAGGTAGGATATAGTAAGAAATTCCTTGGTGCCAATTTTGGCGCTCTCATACTAAATTTAGATTTACTTGTAGATCAAAAGAGAAAAAAGAGAGAGGGGAGAGAGAGAGGGAAAGAGGAAGAGAGAAAGAGAAAGAGAGATAGATATAGATATAGATATATAGATATAGATATAGATACAGATATAGATATAGATATAGATATAGATACTATGTAGTCTAACTTAACTCACCAGGGAAACTCATCCAGAAACCACGTGGTAGCAAAGCATATTGTTATCTAGAGTTTTTTTCTCTTTGTACAAAGCTGTATTGAGGAAATATCAAGAAGAGACAGAGTCAGAAAGAAGGAGCTATTTTAAAAAGGAGATAATGTAAGTACTCGGGATTCAGATTTTTCAAAAATGTCTACAGGTACAATAAGAGACTAATAATATATGTGTCCTGGTCCACTAAATAGATTGCTTTTAGAACAATGTTTGGATAGTGCAACTTAGCATGATTTCCAATGGAAAATTATTAGGGTACTTAGTGGTTTAGATTAAAGCATGGTCTTCAGTCAATTTAAATAATAACTTTTCTGATTCACATAAGAAGCTCCTATTTCAACATGAAATAATAATTTTAATGCTTTGATATTTTAGTTTCTAATATATACAATGAATACATAAATATAAAGGCAAGGCTTAGGGAAGCTCCCAAATGAAAGAAAACTCTCACTGATTCCTACCTCAGAAGCAGCAAAGGATACATTCTTTTGACCATAGGACTTACTTAGAAACCCAATGGTGTAACATAGAAAGGACAAGGAACAAGAAAATATGAGCCTCCCAAAAAGCCTGTGACTCCTTTGCACTTTATTTTCCCCTTCCTTTCTTCAGCATTAATTAAAAGAGCTACTGATTTTTGGTTCTAATGGAAAAGGCATATTTATATTTTTCCTTCCCTCATGAGGCAGGTACCATAGGAAAAATGCAGGACCACTCCTGCAGCTCTAATCCTAAAAAGGCTTAAGCTAAGCCCTGTTTTTGTTTTTGTTTTTGTTTTTATTTTGACTTTGGGTTAAAAACTCTTTAACTTCTTTTTATTTAACATGATCTTTTTTGAACTCAACATTTTCCCTTATTGAAATAGCAAAAATACTTCTGGCCTAAAATAAAGGTAAAAATCAAACTGTTTTTGAATTCTTTGGTTACTTTTTCTTTTCTCAACTTTTATTTTAATTTCAGGTGGTACATGTGCAGGTTTCTTACATGCGTAAATTGCATGTCACTGGGGTTTGGGGGACAAATTATTTCATCACCCAGGTAGTGAGCATATATTTCGTGCCCAAATCTCATGTTGAAATATAATCTCCATTATCGAAGGTGGAACTTGGTGGGAGGTGACTGGATCACGGGGACAGATTTCTCACGCATAGTTTAGAACCATTCTCTTGATGCTGTTCTCATGATAATGAGTGAGTTCTCACGAGTCTGGTTGCTTTTTTTTTTTTTTAACATATTTTAATTAAGCTAATATATGCAAAACACTACTGTTTCCATCTATAATCAATATTCAAACTTGTCCATGAGTTTTTTTATTGATACATAATTGTTGTACAAATGTTGGGGGTACATTTGGTATTTTGATACATGCATCAAATATGTAATGATTGAACTAGGGCAATGGAGACATCCATCACTCTAAACATTCACCCCCTCTATGCTGGGGACATTCTAATTCCACTCCTCCAGCCATTTGGAACTATACAACAAATTATTGTGAGTGTACCTGTCTGATTCTTACTTTGGAAGCTTCCTCTCAGGGGCGTACTCCACCCTGTGAGGTGTGGGGTGTCAGACTGCCCCTAGTGGGGGATGTCTCCCAGTTAGGCTACTCAGGGGTCAGGGACCCACTTGAGCAGGCAGCCTGCCCCTTCTCAGATCTCAACCTCTGTGTTGGGAGATCCACTGCTCTCTTCAAAGCTGTCAGACAGAGTCATTTGCATCTGGGCAGGTTTCTGCTGCTTTTTTTGTTGTTGTTGTTTAGCTGTGCCCTGTCCCCAGAGGTTTCCTTGGCAGGTTTCCTTGAGCTGCTGTGAGCTCCACCCAGTTGGAGCTTCCCAGTGGCTTTGTTTACCTACTTAAGCCTCAGCAATGGCGGGCGCCCCTCCCCCAGCCTTGCTGCTGCCTTGCGGTTAGATCGCAGACTGCTGTGCTAGCAATGAGGGAGGCTCCGTGGCCGTGGGACCCTCCCGGCCAGGGGTGGGTATAATCTCCTGGTGTGCCCCTTTGCTTAAAGCGCAGTATTGGGGTGAGAGTTACCTGATTTTCCAGGTGTTGTGTGTCTCACTTCCCCTGGCTAGGAAAAGGGATTCCCTTCCCCCTTGCGCTTCCCAGGTGAGGTGATGCCTCACCCTGCTTCAGCTCTCGCTGGTCGGGCTGCAGCAGCTAGCCAGCACCGATTGTCCGGCACTCCCTAGTGAGATGACCCCAGTACCTCAGTTGAAAATGCAGAAATCACCGGTCTTCTCTGTCACTCGTGCTGGGAGTTGGAGACTGAATCTGTTCCTATTCGGCCATCTTGCTCCGCCTCCGAAGTCTGGTTGTTTAAAAATATATGGCACTGCTTACCTCTGTCTCTATTAGTCCTGCTCTGGACATCTGGTGTGCCTTCTCCATCTTCACCTTCCACAATGATTGTAAGTTTCCTGAGGCCTTCGCAGAATCCAATCTGATGCCAGCATCATGGTTCCTGTACAGCCTGCAGAACGATTATTTCTTTACAGCAATGTGAAAATGAATTAATACAGCATAGTAACAAATAGGTAGTTTTTTGAACCCCATACTCTTCCCACAATGCCCCTTCAAGTAGGCCTGAGTGTCTGCTATTCCTATCTTTGTATCCATGTGTATTCAAAGTTTCACTCCCACTTGTATGTGAGAAAAGATGGTTTTGGTTTTCTGTTCATGCATTAATTCACCTAGAGGATAATGACCTGAAGTCACATCCATGTAGCTGCAAAGGACATGATTTTGTTCTTTTTATGGCTACGTAGTACTCCATGGTATGTATGTACCACATTTTCTTTAACTAGTCCACTGTTGAAGGGCACCTTGTTTGATTTCATGTCTTTGCTATTGTAAATAGTGCTGCAATGAACATACAAGTGTATGTGTCTTTTTGGTAGAATGATTTATACTCCTTTGGGTATACAGTAATAGATTTGCTGGGTCAATGGATAGCTCTGTTTTAAGTTCTGTGAGAAATGCCCAAACTTCTTTCCACAGTGGCTGCACTAATTTACATACCCACCAACAGTGTATAAATGTTCCATTTTCTCTGCAACCTCGCCAGCAACTGTAATTTTTTGATCTTTTAGTAACAATCATTCTGACTGGTATGAGGTGATATCTCATTGAGGTTTTGATTTGCATTTCTCTAATGATTAATAATGTTTAACATTATTCTATATGCTTGTTGGCCACGTATATGTCTTCTTTTGGGAATGATATCTTTATGTCCTTTGCCCATTTTTAATGGAGTTATGTGTTTTCCATGTTGATTTAAGCTGCTTATAGATTCTGGATATTAGACATTTGTCAGGTCCATAGTTTGGAAGTATTTGCTCCTATTCTGTATGTTATTTATTCACTCTATTGATAGCTTCCTTTGCTGTGCTGAAGGTCTTTAGTTTAATGAGGTACAACTTGTATATTTTTGTTTTTGTTGCAATGGCTTTTGGAGATTTCATCATGAAATATTTCCCAAGGCCTATGTCCAGAATGGTATTTCCTAGGTTTTATTCTAGGATTTTTATAGTTTTAGTTATAGTATCATGTTTAAGTGTTTAATTTATTTTCAATTGATTTTTGTGTATGATGAAAGGAAGGGGTCCAGTTTCAATCTGCTGGGTATGGTTAGCCAGTTATCCCAGCATTGTGTATTAGGTGAATAAGGATTATTTTGCCCACTCCTTTTTATTTTTGACTTTGTCAAAGATCAGATAGTTGTAGGTGTGTGGCTTTGTTTCTGGTTTCTCTAACCTGTTCCATTGGTCTATTTGTACCAGTAACATGCTGCTTCGGTTACTGTAGCCTTGTAATTAATATAGTTTGAAATCAGGTGATGTGATGCCTCTGGTTTTGTTGTTTTTGTTTAGGATTGCTTTGGCTCTTTGCACTCTTTTTTGTTTGCTTTATATTAAATTTCAAATAGTTTCCCTAATTCTGAGAAGAATGTCATCGGTGGTTTGATAGGAATAATGTTGAATCTCTGAATTACTTTGGGAAGGTCATTTTAACAAAATTGATTCTTCCTATCCATGAGCATGAAATATTTTCCCATTTGTGTCCTCTCTGGTTTCTTTCAGCAGTGCTTTGTAATTCTCATTATAGAGATCATTCACCTGTACAATTAACTGTAATAGTAGGTATTTTATTCTTTTTGTAACTATTTTGACTGGGAATGAGTTCTTGATGTGGCTCTCAGCTTTGATGTTATTGATATGTAGAAATGCTACTGATTTTTGTACATCAATTTGTCTTAAATGTTTGCTGAAATTCCTTATCAGATCTAGGAGCCTATAGGCAAAGACTATGGGATTTTTTAGGTACAGAAACATGTCATCTGGAAACTATGGGATAGTTTAACTTCCTCTCTTCCTATTTGGATGCCTTTTATTTCTTTCTCTTGCTTGACGCTCTGGCTAGGATTTCCAATACTATGCAGAATAAGAGTGGTGAAAGTGAACAGCCTTGCTTTGCTTCAGTTCTCAAAAGGAATGCTTCTAACTTTTGTCCATTCAGTACAATGCTGGCTGTGGGTTTCTCATAGACAGCTCTTATTATTTTGAGGTATAATCTTTCAATGCCTAGTTTATTGAGTGTTTTTAACATAAAAGGATGTTGAATGATATTAACAGCCTTTTCTGTCTCTACTGAGATGGTCACATGGTCTTTGCTTTTAGTTCTGTTTAAGAGATGAATCACATTTGTTGATTTGTGTATGCTGAACCATCCTTGCATTCCAGGAACATAAAGCCAACTTGCTTATGGGGGATTAGCTCTTTGATGTGCTGCTGGATTAAGTTTGCTAGTATTTTGTTGAGGATTTTTTCATCTATTTTTATCAGGAATATTGGCCTACTAGTTTCATCAGGAATATATCGTACCTGTGCCAAGTTTTGTCATAAGGGTGATGCTGGCCTCATATAATGACTTTTGTCTGATGTATGCTTTGTAGATATTTTCTTCCATGCTAAACAAATCTACAAAAAAATAAAAACCATTAAAAGATGGGCAAAAGACATGAACAGACCGTTCTCAAAAGAAGACATACAGGTGGCCAACAAGCGTATGAAATAAAAGCTCAGTATCACTGATCTTTAGGGAAATGCGAGTCAAAACCACAACGGGATGCCATCTCCCATCCGTCTAAATGGCTATTACTAAAAAGCCAAAAAAGAACAGATGCTGGCGAGGTTGTGGAGAAAGGGGAATTCTAATGCACTGTTGGTGGGAGTGTAAATTAGTTCAACCATTGCAGAAAGCAGTGTAGTGATTCCTCAAAGGGCTAAAAACAGAAAAACCATTCAACCCATTAATCCCACTACTGTGTATATACCAAAAGGTATATACATTATTCTACCATAAAAACACATGAGTTCACTGTAGCACTATTCACAATAACAAAGACATGGAATCAACCCAAATGCCCATCAATGGTATACTGGATAATGAAAATGTCATACATATACACCATGGAATTCTACACAGCCATAAAAAATAAGCCATCAAAAATGAGATCATGAGATCATGTCCTTTGCCGAAACATGAATGGAGCTAGAGGCCATTATTCTTAGCAAACTAATGCAGAAACAGAAAACCACATGTTCTCACCTATAAGTGGGAGCTAAATGGTGAAAATACATAGACACATAGAAGGGAACAACAGATACTGGGGCCTACTAGAAGGTCAAGGATGTGAAGAGGGAGAGGATCAAAAACATTAACTATCGGGTACTAGGCATAGTACCTTGGTGATAAAATAATCCATAAATTCCCATGACTCAAGTTTACCTATGTAACAAACCTGCACATATACCCTTGAACCTAAATGTTTTGAAAAAAGAAATTCCTCTAGTGAATTTTTTATTTCCAGAAGTTCAGTTTTGTTCGTTCTTAAAATGACTGTGTCATCTTTCAACTCTTGCATCATTTTACTGCTTTCCTTGAACTGTTTCAACCTTCTTCAGTATCTCATTGAGCTTCCTTGTCATCAGATTCTGAATTCTTTATCTGTCATTTTAGCCATTTCAATCTGGTTAAGAACCATTGCTGAGGAGCTGGTGCAGCCATTGGTAGGTAAGAAGACATTCTGGCCTTTAGAGTTACCAGAATTCTTTCCCTGGCTCTTTCTCTGTGTTGGCCTATGTTCCCTTAATCTTTGAAGTTGCTATCCTTTGAATAGGGCTTTTGCTTTCATATTCTTTGATGCCTTTGATGATTTAAATGTGATATAAGTTTAGTTTAGTTGATTGACTTTGTTTGTAGATGCTTTCAAAGGGCCAAGGTTCAGCTCAGCACTCCTGGGCTACATGCTCAAACAGCAGGGTGGCAGGGGGGCACATGAGTGTGTGCTGGCTGCGGCTGGGGGCTGTGGATGAGGGTGCACAAGTGGCTCACCCACTGGTGGGGTGGCAAGTGAGGGCCCTGGCAAGTGCACACCAATGAAATGACTGGTGTCCCCAGTGCTCATGTGCACTGGGTGGGTGATGATGGGTCTTCCTATTCATGTTGAGAGGCTGCAGGCCTGGGGGTGCAGGCAAGTGCATGCCATTGGGAGAGGCTGCAGGCAGGTGCACACCTGCAAGGATCTATCTGCAAAAGTGCTCCGATGGCAGGGGTTGCCAGAAAAAAAGCTATGGCAGCAGCCACTGGCAAGTATTTTGGCAGGAGAGCTGAGACTGCACTGCAAGGTGGTGAGGCCAAGTGGAGACCCTGGGAGAGGCTGGCAGACAAGGTCGCGTTCAGATCAGACTTGCCGTGTCCTGCAGGCAAGAGAGCTCTGCTCTCTCCAGGTCCCACTGCTAACTAAGGCTAAAGTCACCTAGAGGAGTGTGACAAGCGTTGGAGGAATGAGCATCCATGGCCATACTCCATTGCAGCCTTTCCCATGCCAAACCCTTGGGACCTTGCACACACTTCTGTCTCTGCCAACTCTCTGGGCAGTTCTCCCTGCCAACTTAAATGCCCATGGGGATTGTGGGTTCTCCTGCAGGTAGGATCCTGAAAGTCTGTGGCAAGAGTGGGTCACTACATGCCTATGTTTTTCATCCCTTCCCTACCAGCACTCAGGGCCAGAAAGGAGTCCTAGTGCTCGGCAACCCCATACAGGCTTCCAGCTTCTCCCTGTTTCAGTATCCTCCTGTATCCACTCTGGATGCCTTCTTTCCGAAGATCCACTCAGGGTGTGTTGGTCTCTTGATGACATGGTCTCTTCATGGGAGAAGCTCCTCTTGGCTGTGGCTAGTTAACCACATGGCTCTCTCCCTAATCAAAGAAAATTTGTACTTCTATTTTTTAGGCTCACTATGTTCAATCAAATACTGAACATAGGTTTAAGGTGTATGGAAAAAATATCTGAGTAATAATGTTTTTGTCTTGCTCTGTCATGGGTATGTTTCTCACCCTCCAGGGCCAGTGCTGGGCAGGATGGTGAGAAGAGAGAGAGAAGAGAAACTCAGAAGAATTATAGTAGGATGAAATTCTTGATCTCTGTGTTTCATGGGTAAGACCAACAGAAGGGTTAAGAAAACCAGAATCTAATGCAGAATGAAAAAAACATACAAATCCATGTTGCTTGGAGTTTTATGGAATTAATTCCTGTGTAAACTCAGGCAAGAGGGGAAAGACAAAAGGAGAATTTGGTAGAAGAGGGTATGTCCCTAGGATGACTGACCACCAGCCTCATTTTCTGATTACCACAAAGAGGTCCTGACCTACCTCAATTAAGCCACCTTCAGACCTGATCGGCTCTACTACAGCAAGAACTTGTTTGCTCTTGCAGTTATAGTTCAGTTGGATGAGAAGTTTTCTTCAGCCAGATAGTGTTTTAAAAAACAATAAATGGCAGCAGAGGCACAGAGTTTATCTTCTGAGTTGAGTAATGTGCAGCAAGGGCACTTCCTCATCAGGAGGATTTCCAGTATTCCATTATCAACTGGACACATTTTCTACCTGGGCTCATGCACTGCTTTGGACTCAGGACCCTCTATTGTTTAACTTTGTTCTCAGATAAGAAGTAATCTACTTGTTGGTGCTTGTACACTTGAACACAGGCAACCAGATGCCCTCCAGACAACTGAGGAGAGCATTTGCTTGTAAATGCTTTCAGGATTCCTAGAAACAGCATACAGCGTATAAAGTCATCAGTTACTTTGTGAATTCTCATCTTCCTAACCTCAAAAAACTAATCAAGAATCTATTCCAAAAAATTACCCTCTGCAGGGAACAGGAGGACTATTAAGCAAATAGTAACTTGACATGTATGTCAGAAATCAAGATTTGGTCTCACTGTTTTGTCATATTAGGGGTAGGTGGGTATGATTTCATTCATATTTATAAAGGATTTTTTCTTTGTTTCCATTATGCATGGAAGACTTGTCCATCAAAAATGTGTATGAAAATAAATAGAATAAATTACCCATTGAATAGGCATTAATTAGTTCGTTTGATTTGTACATGTACAATTCAGGTGTCAGTTGACAACCCATAAATATTTGCAGAAATGAATAGCTGCACAAGCCTCCAGTACTCCAAATGTGAAGTATAATTGACAGCCAAAACTTTCTATAAATTTCTGGAGGCATGTGTAACTTATCCAAAGCATTGGTGCATGATAGGCTTTATTAAAGGTATAGATGACATACTGATCTCAACTAATAGAAATGCAAACAGCAGTGCTGGCTATCAGACCACCTGGATATATCATTTACTGCCAGCCATGTTAATCAAGATACTCTCCCTAAAGTGTTTCTCAGCCTTCATTCTTCCTAGCAGAGATATTAAGTCACACTCTTTTACTCAATGCCAGGTTTTTTTAATTATTATTATACTTTAAGTTCTAGGGTACATGTGCACAACGTACAGGTTTGTTACATATGTATACTTGTGCCATGTTGGTGTGCTGCACCCATCAACTCATCAGCACCCATCAACTCGTCATTTACATCAGGTATAACTCCCAATGCAACCCCTGCCCCCTCCCCCCTCCCCATAATGGGCCCCGGTGTGTGATGTTCCCCTTCTTGAGTCCACGTGATCTCATTGTTTAGTTCCCACCTATGAGTGAGAATATGCGGTGTTTGGTTTTCTGTTCTTGTGATAGTTTGCTGAGAATGATGGTTTCTATCTGCATCCATGTCCCTAAAAAGGACACAAACTCATCCCTTTTTATGGCTGCATAGTATTCCATGGTGTATAAGTGCCACATTTTCTTAATCCAGTCTGTCACTGATGGACATTTGGGTTGATTCCAAGTCTTTGCTATTGCGATAGTGCCGCAATGAACATACGTGTGCATATGTCTTTATAGCAGCATGATTTATAATCCTTTGTGTATATACCCAGTAATAGGATGCCTGGGTCATATGGTACTTCTAGTTTTAGATCCTTGAGGAATCACCATACTGTTTTCCATAATGGTTGAACTAGTTTACAATCCCACCAACAGTGTAAAAGTGTTCCTATTTCTCCACATCCTCTCCAGCACCTGTTGTTTCCTGACTTTTTTAATGATTGCCATTCTAACTGGTGTTAGATTGCCATTCTAATGGCATCTCATTGTGGTTTTGATTTGCATTTCTCTGATGGCCAGTGATGATGAGCATTTTTTCATGTGTCTGTAGGCTATATGCATGTCTTCTTTTGAAAAATGTCTGTTCATATCCTTTGCCCACTTTTTGATGCAGTTGTTTGTTTTTTTCTTGTACATTTGTTTGAGTTCTTTGTAGGTTCTGGATATTAGCCCTTTGTCAGATGAGTAGATTGCAAAAATTTCTCCCATTTTGTAGGTTGCCTGTTCACTCTGATGGTAGTTTCTTTTGCTGTGCAGAAGCTCTTTAGTTTAATTAGATCCCATCTGTGAATTTTGGCTTTTGTTGCCATTGCTTTTGGTATTTTAGACATGAAGTCCTTGCCCATGCCTATGTCCTGAATGGTATTACCTAGGTTTTCTTCTAGGGTTTTTATGGTTTTAGGTCTAACATTTAAGTCTCTAATCCATCTTGAATTAATTTTCATACAAGGAGTAAGGAAAGGATCCAGTTTCAGCTTTCTACTTATGGCTAGCCAATTATCTCAGCAACATTTATTAAATAGGGAATCCTTTCCCCATTCCTTGTTTTTCTCAGGTTTGTCAAAAATCAGATGGCTGTAGATGTGTGGTATTATTTCTGAGGTCTCTGTTCTGTTCCATTAGTCTATATCTCTGTTTTGGTACCAGTACCATGCTGTTTTGGTTACTGTAGCCCTGTAGTATAGTTTGAAGTCAGGTAGTGTGATGCCTCCAGCTTTGTTCTTTTGACTTAGGATTGTCTTGGCAGTGTGGGCTCTTTTTTGGTTCCATATGAACTTTAAAGCAGTTTTTTCCAATTCTGTGAAGAAACTCATTGGTAGCTTGATGGGGATGGCATTGAATCTATAAATTACCTTGGGCAGTATGATCATTTTCACGATACTGATTTTTCCTATCCATGAGCATGGAAACCACTGCTCAGTGAAATAAAAGAGGACTCAATCCCAGTTTTAACACAATGTGAAGATATTTTGGTGAGTGGGTATAATTCTGATGGTTATGTATTTTTCCTCCCAGCTTTGTTTAGGTTTTTGTTTGTTTGCTTATAAGGAATATAACAGTTCATTCATTTATTTTTTCACAAAACAATATTTATTGAAACCTACTATGTGCCAATCCCAGTGTTACATTTGAAGACTCAGTGATTATGAGATTTAGTAATTAAGGTTTATGGGAGAAACCTATCTAAAGAGATATAGGAGGGATATATCAACATATCTTTGGATTTGTTTACTAACTAAATATTCCTTTTAAAATGCTTTTAAATTCCTTCTTACAAAGCCTCACCATGATTTGAATGGCTGCACTGTGAGGGCAGTGTGTTACTGGTGAACATGTTAATGTTCATGTGCACTGTATGAGGGCAGCACAACAGCTTAGGACCAACCACAGTGCTATGTATTTAAGGCAAATACCCCAGAATTGGAAGCTGAGGAAACAGATTTTTTACAATGATAAACAGACAATAAGCAACCATGACTGAGAGTCAGTTTTTAATTAGTCTTAATAGCTAAACCTAATGTCTCTGACTGGGACAAATTATTCAGTGAATTTTAAACAGAATAGAACTTAATCATTTGCCAAGTAGGTTTTTCTATATTTGAAAAAGCAAATATATATTGTGAACACAAAATGCATTGGGTGATTTTAACACAAAAATCTGAGAATTAGAATGTTGTGAGGTAGGGGGAAAGGGGAGGGATAGCATTGGGAGATATACCTAATGTAAATGACGATTAATGGGTGCAGCACACCAACATGGCACAAGTATACATATGTAACAAACCTGCATATTGTGCACATGTACCCTAGAACATAAAGTATAATTTAAAAAGTAGAAAGTTAATGAATACTGACTAAATGTTGAAGTGCAAGTAAAAGGAAAAATCTGAAACTCAAATAAAGAAATTCCTTCAAAAAAGATAGATTCAAAATCTACGTAACTGGGTTACAGGAATGGAAGTATTTCGCATATCAAGTATTCAACAAAGTATGGAGATCAATAGTTGCATTCAACAGGAAATACAATTCAACATTTAGAATTCAAATATCTAATAAGAACATTTTTACAAATAATGTAGAAATAAACATTTATGATTATAAAATGGAAAAGAATTATGAGACTACTGGACAATTTGTATAAACTGGACAATTTGACCTTATTTTAAAACATATCTAGATTTTTTTCAAAATAATTTGTTAACAAACCCTCTCAGACTTCAATTCATATAAAATATATAAACAGGTTGATAATTTATCATTTACTTAGATGATAATACACTGTAAAATATTTATATTACCAGTTTGAATAAATGTATTTTATTTAATGAAGAAGAGGCTTTTTTCATAAGTCTGTTAATTAGGGAATTAGGCAATATTCATTAGACAATAGTAAAACTATATATATATATATATATTTACATATATGTGATGATATAAATGATAGGAATACTTTTTAGTGTTGCAGAAGGACTCACTCTTCCCATTCATTTGCCTTATTGTGAGAATTCTCAATTTTTCAGTGGAAATGAAAGGTTGCATTTTTTAAGACTAAAAAATACTGAAGTTAATGTGGTTTCTGATATTCAGATGCAGACATTGAAATGTTAGGATTAATAAAAGAGACTTGAAACAAAAAAGACGGAGATTCCTATCATCAGCATGGCCCTAAGTGCCATGGATTCATCTTTGTCATCAATGTCTCTCTTTTTTTTGCTCATAACTGTGTATAGAATTAGCACATATCTCTTTTTTATCTCTCTGTATAAATAAGCATAGCTTTCTGGGATGACTTGTGGGATCCCCTGGAGGAAGAGGCAATGGCAGAGTAGCTTTTATAGTTTTGCAGCTCTAGGGGTCCCTCTGTTGCTGTTCAAATGGCTCAAAGTAGCACTTTCTTTGAGGCCACTTCTGTGTATTAGAGCAAAGTCTGGTCCTGGAGGACATTCTGCTTCCTTCTGTTCCAGCCCTAGAACTCCACAGGTTTTGAGAAGCTGTATTTAGCTGTTGCATCACTTTCTTGTGTCTGCTTTCTCTAAGTCCTTTCCTCTACCATCAGAGCCTTCTTTCTCTCTTGTGCAAGTGGATCTTCATTTGTTTTAATGTGCTTTCCTTTGGGCTGAGGCTATATCCTTTTGGAAGAGCTTATTTGCTGGACATTTTTGAGATTTTCAAATGCTGAGGACCACCACAGCACTGCTTTATCCTCTTATGTTTATGATCACTTAGAGCCTGCAAGTACTGTTCCAAGTTTCACCAGTCAATCTCAAAACCATCTGCCCAGATTTTTGCTTAGTATACAGTCCTGTCCAATTAGGGACAAGATTTTTCTGTCATGTGATTTTGCCGAAGATGTCATCTGTAAGTTATAATTTTGTTTTGCTTTTCTCTCCTGGTTGCTTAATGAGACATTCAGGGTGTGTCTGGGAGTAATTCAAGGCTATACTGCAGCTATGGTTAGCAAATGATCATGTTATTTGATCCCTATGGCTTTATTTTAGAAAAGTTATTCCATGATTCTATGAGGAAAAAAAAATTATTAGCTATTGCTTTTTAAAAAGCAATTTTTTTTCTTACATGTCTTCATTCCCTAATCATCCATCGGAGTTGAGTTATTCCATGGCCTGTCCCCTGCCTGTTTACTCTCCAGTTGAAGTCCACATATCATTCTTTCTAAATCCGCTAAGTGCGTGCCTGCCTGTGTGGTCTGGGTTGTGTTTTCTTGGCATGGTTTTTCAGAGGATTTCTTTCTTTGTGGCTTTAATTCTCTGTAAATTTGCTGACAGCTTTCAGCTATCCCTCCTCTGCTCAAGCAGGTGCTTAAGCTTGTTATCTGGGTTGCTCACTGCAGGACACAAGCCCAGATTTCAGCCAACTATGCGGCCAAGCAACCACTGCCACTGAAGTGGACTTGCCACTCCATCAATCAACAACCTCTGTTAGGCTTCAATTTGGAGGTCTCATTAGCTGCCTCTAGTCATTCAGTCCTCTCTGCAGTCATGCCCAAAGGATGACAGCATGTGGCTTTTCCATAAAACATTTTTCTTTGTACTAAACTTCTGAATTCCATGTGTTGTATGGTTTCTATTTTTGTTCCATTTTATAGAACTCTGGAGTATTCTTATTTCAAAAGTGTAAACTTGGTCACAGCTATGATGTATTTTTTAGTTTTTGAGTTTAAAGATATTCAAAATAATTATTTATTTAAATATTCTGGGCTGATATGATCTCAGGTAACATAATCTACATTATAACATATAACTAATGTAGGCATTCGTTTTTGTCTGTTTCTGAGAATCGCTTGAAAGCATAGATGTTACTAGTACATTGGGACAAAAAGGATTCAATTCAAGACTCTCTTTCTTGTTGGGTCTGAGAGAAGTCACTTGTGGCAACCTGTGACACAGTTAATTACAACATAGGGCAGCCTGATGTTTTAAGTTACGAGTTGTAGCCTGGCTAACGCATATAACTACTGGCAGGTACACAATTGTAGGTGTATGTCTAGAGGGAGATTGAAAGGCTCCAAAGGACTAACCTGGTACATGCAAACATCAGCAACAACAAAGAACCTCTAAGGCTTTCTAGGATGGTTCTCCTTGATCGGAACTTATTTCCCAGTAATATCTTGTGTAGTCTCCTGCAAATCTCCTTAGTCTTGATGGAATAGATAATTGGGTTGCGCATCAGAGGTACAAAGAGATAGACCAGAGACGTGAACTTATGCACATATGCAGGAGCATGCTTCCCAAATCAATGAACCATGGACACACTAACCATAGGCATGTAGAAGATTAGCATAGCACAGACATGTGACACACATGTGTTGAGTGTCTTCAGCCTCTCATCCCTGGAGGCGATGGCCAGCACTGAATGTAGAATGAGCACACAGGAGAGAAGGATGAGCAGTGCATCTACACCTAAGGCAGATATGACCATGAATAGGCCATACATGCTGTTGATGGTAGTGTCTCACAGGGCAGGCGAATCAGGTCTATGTGCAGGCAGTAGGAGTGGGTCAGTACCACACTGGCCTTGCAGAAAGTCAGCCTCTTCAGGAGGAAGGGAAGTGGGAACACCATGCAGAAGCTGCAGATGACGATGGATATGCCGATGTGGGCCACACGGACATCAGTGAGCACTGTGGCATACATAGCGCAAGGGGTTACAGATGGCCACATAGTGGTCGAAGCTCATGGCCAGCAGGATGCCAGACTCTATCCAGGAGGAAAAGTGGATGAAGAACATCTGGGCCAGGCAGGCATCAAAAGTCGTCTCTGGGGCATGAAAACATATAGCGGCCAGTACAGTGGGCAATGTAGAAAAGGATACACCCAGGTCATTAACACACAAAAGAGATAAGAAGTAGTACATTGGCTGGTGCAAGCTCTGCTCTTCCTTTATGATAAAGAAAATGAGGATGTTGCCCAGGAAGGAAATAGCATAAAGCAGCAGCAGAAGGACAGCCAGCCAGCCAGTGCTCCAGGTCCTTCATCTCTGGGAAGCCTGTTAGAGTAAAGCTGGTAGTACTTGAGATGTTAGTCCCAAAGTCCCCTATCAGGGTTTCTCAGTGACTTTTAGGGAAATCAACCTGGGTGGATTGAGGTGAGATGCTGGGAGAAGTGAAGACTAGGAGTGGTTGATATCTAAAACTAGGAGAGACAATGATACTTAGATTCCAGTGCCAAAGATTTGGAAAGTTCAGAAAAAAGCAGGATACATTTCAGACCTTCTATAGTCTGGCAACACCCCTAGATCTGTCATGAGTTCCAGGTTCTCCCTCACAGAAATCTTTGACTAATTTTTAGATATTATCTTTTATTTTTCTTGTGTCTATATTTTTTTTTACATTGGTTCAAATCTTTCTCTAATGGTAAAAAATGGGTTCCGCTTTCTCTCTACCAGGTCATAGCCATCAGTTTCTTCCATAAGTGAGTTGCACCCTGTCCTCCATGAAGTATTTCCTTAATATTCCCACCCACTGATTGATTCTGTCTTGTGCAAGTGATGACATCTTTTGTGTATATTCTAAGCTGCTTCTCCTCTCTTGCCTACACTCAAGCATTATTTCAGTTCTCTGCCTTTCCTTGTGGCTGGAACCCCTCACTTATTACCAAGGGTTCAGAATGTCACACTTCTCTATACTTTATTCTCTTGGTTTTGCCCTTCTATATTTTAACATGGATTTTTTTAAATCTCTGTTCAGACCACAGATTCTCAAATTCTGCTGTATGTTAGATTCAATCAAGAAGCATTAAAATATTCCTTTCCTCAGAAGAAACCTATCAATTAATTTTGATACTGTGCAGGTAGAACTTACAAATCAGCATGTGTTTAAACTCAGGCAATTCCAACATGCAGCCAAGTGTATCAGGAATGTAGGTCGCTCCTATCAGCATTTAAATATGTCCCAACCATATTCCTCCCTGAGGATCAATTTGGGGAGTTACTATCATAGGAAACAATCACAAACTTCAGCAAACCTCTTAATTGCCCCCTCATTTCTTCCTAGTAATCACCCATTTTCCACTCACTTTCACAACTAATACCTTTGAAATTATTGTCTACCCAAAATGTCCTCCTTGTCTCTGCTCTGTGCCTCAATTATCCCAAATATATGTCTGCTGCCCAGGCTTCCTTTCTCAATATATATTCATGCAGCCAATTTGCGATTGGACTTCCAAATGTAAGAGTTCATTGTCATCCCAAACATAATGTGTACAAAATTGAACTTTACGTCAATTACTATGTTTTATCCTCTTCAAAGTTATCATCTCATCACCAATCACCATCTATTCACATGCTCATGCCAGAAAACCCTGGCCAAGTCATTCTTGATATTTCTCACCCTCTCCTATTCACAAGTCTATTAATTCATTGTAAACCCTGGTTTCCTCTCTCCATCTCACTTCCAACTGTCACTCATCCCTCAACATCTTCAACCAAAATGTCTGTGGAACCTTCCTGAGGATCACCCAGGTATCATATCTCTGTCTAATCCATTCTCCACAAAGCAGCCAAATTATTTGCTTTTAATATAAAGTGATGTTACTTTCCTACTAGAAATATTTAAATGGCTTCATTTACCTTATGAAATAAGAATTTAAATAAAAATTCAAGTCCTTACCATGGCTCATAGCAGCTTTTTTTATTTTTTTTAATTTTTTTTTTATTATACTTTAAGTTCCAGGGTACATGTGCATAACGTGCAGGTTTGTTACATATGTATACTTGTGCCATATTTGTGTGCTGCACCCATCAACTCGTCAGCACCCATCAATTCATCATTTATATCAGGTATAACCCCCAATGCAGTCCCCCCCCCCCCCCCCTCCCCATGATAGGCCCCGATGTGTGATGTTCCCCTTCCCAAGTCCAAGTCATCTCATTGTTCAGTTCCCACCTATGAGTGAGAACATGTGGTGTTTGGTTTTCTGTTCTTGTGATAGCTTGCTAAGAATGATGGTTTCCAGCTGCATCCATGTCCCTACAAAGGATGCAAACTCATCCTTTTTTATGGCTGCATAGTATTCCATGGTGTATATATGCCACATTTTCTTAATCCAGTCGGTCAGAGATGGACATTTGGGTTGATTCCAAGTCTTTGCTATTGTGAATAGTGCCGCAATAAACACACGTGTGCATGTGTCTTTATAGCAGCATGATTTATAATCCTTTGGGTATATACCCAGTAGTGGGATGGCTGGGTCATATGGTACATCTAGTTCTAGATCCTTGAGGAATTGCCATACTGTTTTCCATAATGGTTGAACTAGTTTACAAATCCCACCAACAGTGTAAAAGTGTTCCTATTTCTCCACATCCTCTCCAGCACCTGTTGTTTCCTGACTTTTTAATGATCGCCATTCTAACTGGTGTGAGATGGTATCTCATTGTGGTTTTGATTTGCATTTCTCTGATGGCGAGTGATGATGAGCATTTTTTCATGTGTCTGTTGGCTGTATGAATGTCTTCTTTTGAGAAATGTCTGTTATCCTTTGCTCACTTTTTGATGGGGTTGTTTGTTTTTTTCTTGTATATTTGTTTGAGTTCTTTGTGGATTCTGGATATTAGCCCTTTGTCAGATGAGTAGATTGCAAAAATTTTTTCCCATTCCGTAGGTTGCCTGTTCACTCTGATGGTAGTTTCTTTTGCTGTGCAGAAGCTCTGCAGTTTAATGAGATCCCATTTGTCAATTTTGGCTTTTGCTGCCATTGCTTTTGGTGTTTTATACATGAAGTCCTTGCCCATGCCTATGTCCTGAATGGTACCACCTAGGTTTTCTTCTAGGGTTTTTATGGTATTAGGTCTAACATTTAAGTCTCTAATCCATCTTGAATTAATCTTCGTATAAGGCGTAAGGAAAGGATCCAGTTTCAGCTTTCTACTTATGGCTAGCCAATTTTCCCAGCACCATTTATTAAATAGGGAATCCTTTCCCCATTTCTTGTTTCTCTCAGGTTTGTCAAAGATCAGATGGCTATAGACGTGTGGTATTATTTCTGAGGACTGTGTTCTCTTCCATTGGTCTATATCTCTGTCTTGGTACCAGTACCATGCTGTTTTGGTTACTGTAGCCTTGTAGTATAGTTTGAAGTCAGGTAGCGTGACGCCTCCAGCTTTGTCCTTTTGACTTAGGATTGTCTTGGCAATGCGGGCTCTTTTTTGGTTCCATATGAACTTTAAAGCAGTCAATATCGTGAAAATGGCCATACTGCCCAAGGTTATTTATAGATTCAATGCCATCCCCATCAAGCTACCAATGAGTTTCTTCACAGAATCATAGCAGCTTTAAGACCACATAAGAACTTGCCGTCTTCCAATAATTCTAATCATTCATTTCATTTCTTCTCATAATTTTGGATGTTATATACCCTCACACATATTCTTCTTTGTGGCTTTTCTTATCACACCTTAAATTGTAGTGCATTTGTTATATATTTGTTTAGTTATTTGATTAGTATCTTTGTTTCCCCAAAAACTTATAACTCCCTGTAACTGTCCGTGTTTCTTCTCATTTTATTCTCAATGTTTAGACAAGTGACTGGGCATATAGAGCCCTGGACTAGGACTCAGAGATTACCAGTTCTAGTTTTAATGGTTAGAATATTGACCAAATAGGCTGGATGCGGTGGCTCACTCCTGTAATCCCAGCACTTTGGGAGGCCAGGGTGGGCAGATCACCAGGTCAGGAGTTCGAGAGCAGTCTGGACAACATGGTAAAACCCCATCTCTACTAAAACTACAAAAAGTACCCGGGTGTGGTGGCACATGACTGTAATCTCAGTTACTGGGGAGTCTGAGGCAGGAGAATCGCTTGAACTCGGGAAGTGGAGGTTGCCATGAGCTGTGACCGTGCCATTGCACTCCAGCCTGGGTAACAGACCAATACTCTGTCTCAATAAAAAAAAAAAAAAAAAATTGATCAAATAAATAAACTATTTTATTAACAGGAAGAACATATTAAAATAAGAGCTACATGTTTTAAGTGTCAAATTGTTTAGGTAAGTAAAGGTAGCTCCCCTGGCATCTAATAACTGAGTTATTATTTCACCTTTGCTACATACAAGCTGTGAATTTAGTTAGTTCCCTCATGTCTTATTTTCACATCCCTAGACTGGAAAGAGCAATGAAAAGTAAACATTGAATGTGCTTATTCAGATCCCTGGCACAAGATATACTAAATACATGACAACTAGGAAAGTTGTTATAAAGAGGGACATTGAGGGGCTGAAAGTTCCTGGTCCCATCTCCAAACTGTCTTCCCACATTCAGTTTCCCAATCAAAGGTTTCCTTCTTTTGTTTCACCATTTTATCCACCGTCTATGAGAATACTGGCAAGTGTGTTAATCACACTGAGGTATTCACACCAAACAAAGACCTCAGAAGATGCCCCTCTGAGCCAGAGCTGTGCATGCTCAGAACCACAGAGTGAAGCTCCAAGCATGAAGCCAGGATGGTGGCATTTCAGGCACCAACAACTAGATGAGGATGTGCATGTGGGGAGAGAAATAGAGTGTAGGAAAATAAAAATTAACTTAAATCACAGATTGCCTCTTTCAAATCCGTGTACCCTAATCACTTAAGGATTTTGAAGCTGTGAAGGAGGTTCCTGAGGGCCTCTGTGGCGGAAGAGATGAGGTCCCCGCTCACCTCCTCAGGGTAGCTCTGGTGGGTGGGAGGAGAGAGGTTGGTGAAGAGTCCACTGAAGGGAGAAATACCAAGTACTGCACACACTGTGCACACAGCCCTACTGCCAGTCTCCACCCACTCCCTGCTCTGAGCTCTGTAAAGCTGTATCTTCAGAGTCCCCTGGGTCCAAGGGCTCCAAGAGGTAGCTGGGCAGCAGGGATTGTAGAAAATCTTGAGTGAATGACTCCTCTGTGCTCTGCCATTTCTCCCACTTAGAAGTTTCAAAGACATTGAGAATGAAGACTGGCTCATCCTGGAGTGATCAACATATTCAGCTCCTCATTTTGTAGGAAAGCTGAGGCCCAGGAAGAATCCATTCAGTAAGCCAACAACAGAGCTAAACTGAATCCCAGACCACGGATTCTCACGGATTTTCAGATTAGGGTTCTTTCCAGTAAGCATACCACAACTTAAATGGACTTCAAGAAGTCAAATGGCATAACAGATAGCAGCCTAAGTATTTAGAGTCATTAAATAAGGTGGCCATCCTTGTTTGCCCCAAACCGTACCTGTTTTAACACTGAAAGTCCTGCATTAGGAGAAACTCCTCAGTTTCGGCAAACTGGTATAACTTGCACCCTACCACCAGACCTGGAGTCAAAACCAGCTCCTTCCTTGTCTAAATGAATGTCATTATAAAACTCAGTTGATATGTTCATGTTTCAAATTTCTCACTTATAAAATGATAAACAAACTCCAATAGATCCAGGCATATTTGAAACAGTCACATTGCAAACACTTATTAAACAAGACCTATCATAAGGATTTGCCAATTTTTCATCTGCCAGAAAAAAAACAACTTGAATAAGGGGTGCAAATGCCCTTTGGCTTTGGGGGTCCTGTGGATTCTCAGGGGAGGCTGACTTCTAACACTAATGTAAGGGTCTTAAATTTTGTAAAAAAATTTTGGGGCCATCTTGTATCACATTTAAACTTTCGTAACGAAGAAATGGAGACTTTAAGAGGTAAGAAGTTTTGCTGATATGCACAGAGATATTATTTACAGAGTTAGAACTTATACAGAGTTCGAACAGAGTTAGATAATTATAATTATCCTGATGCAGACCCAAATTATCCCCATTTATCATGGCTGAGGAAATAAAGTGAGAGTAACTAATATTTATTTACTAAATATTTGTGATTTTGCTAGGTTTTTTGATATAGTTAGTTCATTTTGTTATCAGTTAAAACCTTATGAATACATTTTATTATACCTAAAAGCACTATGGAATTATTTAAAGGGAAAAAAAGCATACATATTTAGAGCATCAGAAAAGAAGAGTATTCAAATTATTTATTTTATTTATTTATTTATTTATTTGTTTATTTATTTATTATACTTTAAGATCTAGGGTACATGTGCACAATGTGCAGGTTTGTTACATATGTATACTTGTGCCATGTTGGTGTGCTGTACCCATCAACTCGTCAGCACCCATCAATTTATCATTTATATTAGGTATAACTCCCCAATGCAATCCCTCCCCCCTCCCCCCTCCCCATGATAGGCCCCATTGTGTGATGTTCCCCTTCCCAAGTCCAAGTGAACTCATTGTTCAGTTCCCACCTATGAGTGAGAACATGCGGTGTTTGGTTTTCTGTTCTTGTGATACTTTGCTAAGAATGATGGTTTCCAGCTGCATCTATGTCCCTACAAAGGACGCAAACTCATCCTTTTTTATGGCTGCATAGTATTCCGTGGTGTATATGTGCCACATTTTCTTAATCCAGTCTGTCACTGATGGACATTTGGGTTGATTCCAAGTCTTTGCTATCGTGAATAGTGCCGCAATAAACATATGTGTGCATGTGTCTTTGTAGTACAAATGTGTGTATAGGTATAATATTTGACATCTTAAGAAAAGAAAAGACTTTCTCATGAAAAACTAGAACTTCATTGAAAATTTTACAACAGTTTTAAATTATAGGACAAAAAATTTAATTGTTTTAAATTACAAAATGAGTGTGTGAGTGTGCCTAAATGTTTGCATGAGAATGGGGAGAAAGTGTGCACAGAAAAGTGCTTGTAGTTACTGGGAAATGAGAAAAATAAGTCTGCCTTCTTAGAATTAATCAGTAATTCTGTCACAAGACATCAGAAGAGGGACATAAAAGGACACCCTTACAAGAAATAATGATTCCCAAACATTGGAGATTTGACTGATTTAACCTGATTACAAGGATAAGCCATGGAAAATCATTACTATTTATTATCCACCAACAACATACCATAAGCTTACTACAATCTTCATATGTATTATTTAATATTCAAATAATCCACGAGTTAGTATTTTTATTCACCTTTTGTAGATGAAATATATGAGATTCAAAGAGATTATGCAACTTTCTATATCATAAAACTGTTGGGTGAGACAAGATTTCAGTCCAATCCAGGATCAAAGGTCGTAATTATAAATAGATGCCCTCCCCCCAACACACACACATAAAATCACCACTTGCAAGAGGAGATAAAAGTGAAGAACAAAAAGAGACTTGAAGGACAACATTAATCAAGCAGGGTTATAGAGAAGACCCAACTAGCAGACTAAGTGCCATGGATTAATAAACTAACAAATTGGCTTTTTGGAAATTGTTATCTTTCCAAATGTAAGACATGAAATTTTTGACTTTTGTAGTTAAGCATTTTGTCTCTTGTCTCTTGTTTACCCAGAAATAAAACTATGACGTGTTTTTCTCCAGATAGTTTACTATTCAAGTTGACAAGACAATTTGTGCCAATGCAATAATTCTATTTCTCCATTGGAAATTAATAACATCACACATACATTTCAATGTGTTGGTTAGTGTAAACTCATCTTTGAGAGAAAAAAACACACAGAAGGAGATGCTAAGGTATGACAGTGAACAGGATAAGCCTTTTCTCCAGTCTCACAGTGATCAGGGCAATAGGCTAAACAAATAATTGCATGTATTAATTTGCTTTGGAGAATAAGTTTGGGGTGGTAGGAATAGGAACCACTTTTAAGGAGAAAACCTTAAAAAATGTGGATGATTAGTTTGAGACCTGAAAGGTAAATTAGAAATGGCCAGAGGAAGAGAGGAGTGAGCTCAATAAGTAAGTGTTTGAATTATGAACTCTGCTTGTAAAAATATTACATCCTTTCGGTTCCAATTCCCTGAATATTTGTCTATTTCATTGACTTCTTACCAGACCCACTGTCATTCTCTAGATTATATATCAACATTTCAATAGCATCTTTCCCCACATTATTCAGCCCTCTTCTAATTCATTTTCCACATTACATCAATATTAAGTCAAATTTCATCATGCTATTTTCATGATAAAATCCAAATGTTCATATTGCCTGTAAAGCACTGTGGAATATGACCTTTATTTTCTTTTTTGTTTTTTGAGATGGAGTCTCGCTCTGTCGCCCAGTCTGGAGTGCAGTAGCAGGATCTCAGCTCACTGCAAGCTCTGCCTCCCGGGTTCAGGCCACTTTCCTTCCTCAGCCTCCTGAGTAGCTGGGACTACAGGCCCCTGCCACCACACCCGGCTAATTTTTTTGTATTTTTAGTATAGACAGGGTTTCACAGTGTTAGCCAGGATGGTCTCAATCTCCTGACCTCGTGATCCACCCACCTCAGCCTCCCAAAGTCCTGGGATTACAGGCGTGAGCCACCGCGCCTGGCCACGACCTTCATTTTCAACTTTATGTTACGTTATTGTTCTCTTGTTCTTTCTATTCCAACCAAAATGGCCTCCTTTCAGTTCCTTGAGGATGCAAGGATTACTCCAACCTCAAGACCTTAACAAATGCTGTTTCACATGTCCTGAAAGCTTTTCTCCATGCGCTTCCCCTTCACAGGGCTAGTTATTTATCCTCCAACTCTTGGCTTAAATATTACTGCCTTACGGATCCCCTTAACCCCTTAGCCTGGAAGAGGATCTACTAATAGATACTTATATAGCATTCTCCAGTGATCTTTTCTAATATCTTGCAGAGTTGTGATTAAATGATCTAAGGTAAATGGAAAATTATGCACTTAATTCCTTTCTTCTATGTTATTATGTAAATTCCATGAAACATGACAATCTCCCTTATTCTTTAATATATTCAATGCACCCAGCATGATGTTTAGCAAACATTAGGCATACAACTAATATTTTTACCATAACCAACACCATCAGCATAACAGCACCAGCGATCTTTCTGTAAGCTTTTGCAAAATTGGATGAATCACATGGTAAGGTACATGTGACTTGCATACACCTATTCAACCTATGTTTCTTTCTCATTGTATCTAGATTCACAGCAGCCTCACAGTACCGTCTTGTAGCATGAGCCACAATGGAGTCTTGATTCTTTTTAGATGAAACCAAATTCCAATCCAAACCTTCTCTTCACTCCTCATATAAAATCTTCGTAAAGTGATTTACTCACCTTTCTACCTTCATTAATCCAAGTTCATGTGCAGTAGAGAAATCTCTAGCTCTATAGGCTGTATTAGAGAATCATTTTCTGGGATACCACAGACAGAACATGACATCTTATCTCAGTGGATTATAACTATTTCCCCCCACTAATAGCATTCATGTATACTTATTGAGAGCTTTATGTGTTGACTAACTCCATAAACTCATTTAAATTTTACAATTACATTATGATGCAGATTCATATTTTGCATATCAAAATGAAGCCACTCTGAGATAAATAACTTATCTACAGTCACAAAACACCCAACTGACAACACTAGCATTTGAACCTAATGCTCTTAACTAATATGCTGTATGGCCACAATGGGGCATTCAGAGGGTAAGTGCCTTTTTCCTCACACTCCAAGGATTCTCTTAGTGCTGAAGGGGTCTGACATGTTTAGGTGCCCAACAAATAGTTACTGGATGAAAGAATGAGCCTCCTTTGTGATTTAGCATTTCTTGGATCTCCAGGTTAAACTAAGATCCTCAGTATTAAATGAATTTACCGTGAATAAGTCAATAAGAGGAAGGAAAAAAACTGTCAGGCTTTTCACAGTAATGTCACCAACCCAAAATAATACAGTCTTGGATTTGGGAGTTAGACTATATGAGTTTTACCTCCTCTTCTTTGACTTACTAGTTGTGCTTTCTAGACTAGTTATTTAATCTGTTCTTTGCACCTCAGTGTCTTCAGCTGTAAAATAAGAATAATGTTTTATCTATATCGTTGGCTTGCTGATATGCTACAAAGTTAAATAGACAAATGAGTAAAATATCCTTTGAAGTTTATTGAGCACGTCAGACACCATCCAAAAACAGGAAGGTGTTTGTCAAAGGGTACAAAGTTTCAGTTAAACAAGAAGAATAAGTCCTAAAGATCTACTGTACAAAATAGTGCCTCTAAGAATTATTGAATATTTTTAAATGTGCCAAGAGAGTAGATCTTATCATAAGTGTTCTCATCACCATAAGTAAATAAATAGAGTGGGAGGGAACTTTTAGAGGTGATGCATATGTTTATGATATGGACTGTGGTGATGGTTTCATGGCTGTATACTTATCTTCAAACTCATCAACTTGTAGGCATTAAATATTCAGAATATTTTGTATATCAATTACATCTTAATAAAGTAAAAAAAAAAAAGAAATGTTATTATTTGTGTTAGTTAGCTGCCATTAAAATAAGCATCAGAGATTTTAAATGACAGCTCTAACTGGCCCAGATAAATGAAGAGATCAGGTGAAATTAGTAGTACTGATATCAGCCCTTACATATATAAAGTGTTCTGCTATTTCATTTCAGATTAGTTACCTGATATTGTCCTTTGACAACAGAGGAAACATTCTGGTTAACACAGCCTTCTGGTGAAGAGGGAGCTAGGGAGTGAAACTATGATTGTTCCCAATGCATACTGAATTCCCTGAGTGCCAGGGAAGATGAGCCTCTTTGGGGCCCCATCGGTGGTGATGGTGGACACTTCGCAGCCAACAGTCACATCTGAAGAAAATGGCTCTGACCGGAAAGAGAAACACTTATCCCTTGAGATGAGCACAGAGGTGCACTTGGTAAGCACCTCAGTGGGGAACCAGCGGGCACCAACACTCCAACTGCTCCCTTTGAGGCTCACCTCCTTGAAGTTCTCAGATAACTCTTAGTTGCTGGCATTCATCTAAAAATCTGTCCTCTTTCTGTCTCAGTTTATTACAAACCTAAATTTTTTTTGTAGAAAAGTAGAAAATTCATTTTCCCAAATCTCACTAACCAGATACTAACAAAATTTCTGATAATCCTTCAAAATACTTGTTCTATACAAAAGTACAAATATTTAGCAATGACATGATATGCTAGTGTTTTATCCAAAACAAAAGTCAGCATCTATAATGCTATTTGATAATATGTACTTTATTTGAAAATATTATTTTACATGGTTTATACAATCTTTTCAGCTATCCTGAACTAGAAATCCATTCTGGCAGGACATGTTCTATTTTAATTAATACAGTCTCTTTGTTTTTATATTCACATTTTAACACTTGGGAGGTCTACTATATTTCTGTTCTCATTGTATGACTTTTTTAAAGCTTTTGAGGGTAGACAGTCTCATTTGTATAAGAATTTCAAACTAACTTTAAAATTATTTTGTTGAGCAATGGGGAAAGGATTCCCTATTTAATAAATGGCGTTAGGAAAACCAGCTAGCCATATGCAGAAAGCTCTAATTGGATCCCTTCCTTATACCTTATACCAAAATTAACTCAAGGTGGGTTAAAGACTTTTCAGTATTTCAGAAATTAATAGTTTCATATTGTTCTATCATATTTGGCAAATTTTACCAATTTTCAGCAATATTTACATTTAAGCCTTTGTGTTTTCTTGATCCATAATATTATTTGTGAATAATGACAATATGGTCACATTAATTTATCCATTCTATAAGTATTTATTGAAATTTAATATGTAATCTTACAATGCTAAATTCTAAAAGACAAAAATCTGGTTACTATAAAAGTTTCTTTTTTTATTGAGTACGTATTATATGCTAACCAGTACATCAACCATCTTACATACATTATCTTGAGACTTTATAGAAACCCAACAATCTAGTCATTTTAAAAAATCAATTTTAGAAATGATTGAGTCTCAGAGATTTTGGAATTTTCCAAGGCCATGATATGCCTTTCAAAAAATTTGCACTTATTCTAATATTAACAAAATAATTCATTCTTTCAAGAAGCTTGTAATTCAAATAAACAGCTATATGCAGTAAACAGAAAAGGACAGAATGGTTTCTAAATGCTGCGTTATAATTCTACACAAAAAAATAAAGCATAAAAATAATAGAATATTTGTTTTATCACCTTTTGAGGGAGGAGAAGCAGGTAGGTAGAGGGCTCACAGCAAACAAAGGGATGGAAATGTTTCATAGAGTGGATAACCCAAAAGCTGAGTCAGTGCCTGGCCCAGGGTATCTGTTTAATAAATATTATTTTGATGAATAAATAGACTGATGTACAGTTTTTAGGCACATGAGTGTGGAGAAGGATTTCTAAATAGAGGTTGTTAGAACAAAACTACAGAAGCATAAAGCAGCCTGTTGGTTCAGGAACCACATGTAGTTTAGTACAGCTAGAGCAAATTATTTTGGGGTGGGAAAAATGGTTAAGAATAATAAGGCATAAAAGACACTTGCTGTGATGATAATATTAAGAGATGTGCTAAGGGACTTGATTTTTAGGCAATGAGAAACTAAAGGGTATGACACATTTTATAATCAGATAGACTCTTTAGAAGATCTTTATAGTTGTGTCATGGAAAAAGGAGAAAAGGGAATGGTAAACAATGAGATCAGTTTGGAAGACAATGCCATGTGAAGTGACAGGAGATAATGAAGGCCCCAAATAAGGTAGCAACAGTGGTGATATAGACACAGACACGGACAGGGTAAGTCAAAGTCTAATCAGAGTTGTCAGGATTTAGTGTTCAATCACAGATAAAGGGATAAGGTAAAATAGCTCCTCCTGTCTCAAGTTTTACTACATTGGTCAAGGATTCCTACAAGTAAATTATAAATAATTATAGTTTTAAAAAGTAGAGACAAATTATTTTATTTTAATCATAAAGTATATGATCTGACAAGTTAAGAAAATATACCGAAAAAATTGCTTCATTTTTACATAAAACACATTTTTGTTTCATTTCATCTTTTCTGAAGCCTATTGCCAACATAGTTTTTATTATTTCAGTCATTAATGTGATGAGTTCTATTAAAGAATTTCTTTTGGCAGGGCACAGTGGCTCACACCTGTAATCCCAGGACTTTGGGAGGCTGAGGCTGGTGGATCATGAGGTCAGGAGATCGAGACCATCCTGGCTAACATGGTGAAACCCCATCTCTACTAAAAAAACAAAAAATTAGCTGGGCATGGTGGCGGGTGCCTGTAGTCCCAGCTACTCGGGAAGCTGAGGCAGGAGAATGACGTGAACCCGGGAGGCGGAGCTTGCAGTGAGCTGAGATTGCGCACTGCACTGCAGCCTGGGCAACAGAGCGAGACTCCACCTCAAAAAAAAAAAAAAGAATTTCTTCTAAAAAATAGTAATTAATTTAATCCTACACGTATATATATATGCATATACAAACATACATATATATGAACATCTCTCTCTAAAGATACATATATGTATTTCACGTTTGACCAAATAGTCTTCCTACTTTATTATTTTCTTAATTTTCTGTTACTATACACACAAACATAAAATATAAATTATCCTACAAACTTCACCAACTTTTAATATTACTTAATTTTAAATAATTTAATATAATTTACATGCAATTACACTTGTATCATTTTTAAACACTAAGTGGATGGTGCATGTTATATGAAATAAACAGTGGCATGCATAGTTATTGGGTTGCGGGGTGTGTGTGTGTGTGTGTGTGTGTGTGTGTGATTTTAACTAATATCTCTTTGATATAATACTTGGCAAAAGAATCCCTTCCCCCACTATGACAGTGTATCCATGGTAATCAGTAATTTCCTTTCTGATGATTCACATTAAACAAAAGACAATAGCAATATATTGTGACAAGATGAAGGATTAATTATGAGAATGCATATTCTTGGATTTAAAAAGAAGGAAATTAAGCAATTACTTTTTTAAAAAAATTATAGCCCAATTTAACTTGGCAAAACCTGTTAGGTTTAGACTTAACTGCTGCCAGGATCCAACAACTGATAGCTGGAATCCTAATGGAAGGTCAGTGCCCTAAAGGATATTTAAAATGCCCTGTTGAAGCAGGTCTTGAAAACTCAAATTTGCAGAGTAAGGATAAACATCCTCTGAATCTCTTCTTTTCAACAAGTCTCCTGCTCAAATCCTGGTTGCCAGTAGTATTTTGCAAAGCCTCTGACGAATCTGTTTGGTTTTAACGGAATAGATGACAGGGTTGAGCATCGGAGGCACAAAGAGATAGATAAGGGACATGAGTGCATGTACATACCATGGGGCATGCCTCCCATACCGAGCAGCCATGGACACACACACCATGGGCACATAGAAGATGAGCGCAGCACACATGTGTGACACACAAGTGTTAAGTCTTTAATCACTCCTCCCGGGAGGCTATGGCAAGTACAGAGCAGAGTATGAGCACATAGGAGAGGAGGATGAGGGCAGAATCCAGGCCAAAGGTAAAGATGACGATGAATAGACCATACATATAATTGATGGTGATGTCGCCACAGGGCAGGCGGATGAGATCTGGATGCAGGCAGTAGGCATGGGAGAGGGCATTGGCCTTGCAGAAGGGTAATCTCTTCAGAAGGAAAGGCAGTGGGAAAACCATGCAGAAACTGCGGATAATAATGGACATGCCCATATGCACCACATGGGCATCAGTGAGCACTGTGGCATAGTGCAGCGGGATACAGATGGCCACACAGCGGTCGAAGCTCATGGCTAGCAGGATGCCAGACTCCACAAAGGAAAAGAGATGGATAAAGAACATTTGGGCCATGCAAGAATAAAAGTTGATCTCCCTTAAGTGAAAGGAAAATGTGGCCAGAACCGTGGGTAGTGTGGGAAAAGACACACCTAGATCATTAACTGAGAGCAAGGATAAGAAGTAGTACATGGGCTGGTGCAAGCTCCATTCCTTCTTGATAATGAAAAGGATACGGGCATTGCCCACAATGGAGACAATGTAGAGAGCACCAAGGAGCAAAAAGACCAGTGTTGAGAGGTCTCCAGCCCAGGGAGTCCTGTCAAGATGAAATGAGGCAACCCTGAGCTGTTGTGGGAATTACCTCTCATGCTGGAACTCCTGCTTAGATTCTAGGGCCACTATCCCGTAAAGAAGACAAATATATAGTTTTATCCATGGTTTCTGCCTAACATTTTAAGACCCCCACATACTATCAAGTCCCATACTTTATTGCATTAATACATTTAGTTCACCAGACTATTTATCCTTGCTTCTCCTTCTTACCAAGATTTCATGAATGGCCTGGGTTGTCTCAGCTTATCTGGCTGGCAAGACAGGTCCCTTTGTCCGCCTTTTCACCTGCGTCTATTGTGCTCTTTGTCACATTTAAAGCTTTGAATCTTGAGGAATTGCCATACTGTTTTCCATAATGGTTGAACTAGTTTACAATCCCACCAACAGTGTAAAAGTGTTCCTATTTCTCCACATCCTCTCCAACACCTGTTGTTTCCTGATTTTTAATGATTGCCGTTCTAACTGGTGTGAGATGGTATCTCATTGTGGTTTTGATTTGCATTTCTCTGATGGCGAGTGATGATGAGCATTTTTTCATGTGTCTGTTGGCTGTATGAATGTCTTCTTTTGAGAAATGTCTGTTCATATCCTTTGCCCACTTTTTGATGGGGTTGTTTGTTATGTACCATATGACCCAGCCATCCCACTACTGGGTATATACCCAAAGGATTATAAATTATTCTACTACAAAGACACATGCACATGTATGTTTATTGCGGCACTATTCACAATAGCAAAGACTTGGAATCAACCCAAATGTCCATCTCTGACAGACTGGATTAAGAAAATGTGGCACATATACATCATGGAATACTATGCAGCCATAAAAAATGATGAGTTTGCGTCCTTTGTAGGGACATGGATGCAGTTGGAAACCATCACTCTTAGCAAACTATCACAAGAAGAGAAAACCAAACACCACATGTTCTCACTCATAGGTGGGAACTGAACAATGACATCACTTGGACTCGGGAAGGGGAACATCACACACCGGGGCCTATCATGGGGAAGGGGGAGGGGGGAGGGATTGCATTGGGGAGTTATACATGATATAAATGATGAATTGATGGGTGCTGACGAGTTGATGGGTGCAGCACACCAACATGGCACAAGTATACATATGTAACAAACCTGCACGTTATGCACATGTACCCTAGAACTTAAAGTATAATAAAAAGAAAGAAAGAAAGAAAGAAAGA